>NC_046661.1:133674980-133676606 GCF_010883055.1 Belonocnema kinseyi
TAACTCGATCTTAACCTACAAATGAATCTAACTTAACAGAATCTAACGAAATTTTGCTTAACGCAACACAACTTAACTTAAGTGTTCCCGTTGTAACACAATGAAATTCATTTCATTGTACTAAAGGTGGTTAAAAATTTAGACCTACATTCGTTTCCCTTTTCAACATCCAGCAAAAATCAGCCATCATGACCTTGTCCAATCTACCCTGATATCGTTGTTCCATCAGTTTTATGTCTTGATGAAAACGTTCCCCTCGTTTTCCGCTGAAATCACCAACATTTTCTGGAAACTTATCTAGATGGGAATCTAGAAAGTGAAGTTTTAAATTCATCAAGCAGCCTAACTTTTTGTAGTTTCTTATCATTTCCGCAACAATATTCTCATAGTCTGGACTTTTTTGTTAGCGAGGAAATTTGCGTTTATTGCTTTAAAACTTTTCCAAGCCTCCATTTCAATTTTCGTCATGTGGCTCACGAAATTAGTATCTCTTGTCAATATTCCAATATGTGGTCCATCAAAGACTCCTTCTTTCAATTTAGCGTCTGAAACATTAGGGTATTTAAGGGATACGTACTTATAGCATTGTCCATCTTTGTCTAACGCCTTGACAAATTGCTTCATGAGCCCAAGCTTTATGTGGAGGAGTGGAAGTAAAATTTTTTCTGGATAAACGAGGCTTTGGTTCATGATATTAAGAGAACCAGGTTTGAATGAATCTCTTAAAGGCCAATGTTTTTTGCTGTAATGATTGGCTCGATCTCTGCTATTCCACAGGCATATAAAGCATGGCTGTCTCGTGAAACCCGATTGTTGGCCTAATATCATTGTTATGATTTTGAGATCACCACATATTTGCCATTTGTTATTCGTGTAATTAACTTTTTCAAGAAGCATTTTAACATTATTATATTCTTCTTTGATGACCGCTGAGTGAGCTACAGGGATAGGAGCGAAAGTATTCGTGTTATGCAGTAAAACAGCTTTAATGCTGCGTTTTGACGAATCAATGGAAAGTCGCCATTCCTCGTCTCTGTACACATTTTTCTTCAAGTGGTTCATTCGTCCGTTAACGTCAGTGCAGTACACTAAAGACGTGTCTTCGTTTTTAACGAAAAACGTTCTGTATTCTTGTCCCTGTCGCGATAGCATGAAACTTTTGTCTTTGACTCTAGAAGATTTCTTCCTTTTAGAAATGAAGCGACAAAGTCAGCGCCGTCTTTCGGTAATCCAAGATCTCTAATAAAATCATTCAGTTCTAGTTGCGACACTAATATTGGAACCTTCAATTTCATTTCATGCACGCCATATTCGTCATCTTTTTCGTCCTTTTCATCGGAATCATCAGAACTATTTTCTGTTCGATCACTGGTTTCACTGCCGTCTCCATGACGTTGACTTTCAACTTCCATTATATCATCTTCTAAAGCGCTGAAATCAGCCTAGCGTGCAATTTTATTGATTTCAATTGCTCTTGTGACTATGGACACATTAATGTACGAAATGTTATTTTTATTTTTGGCGTTGAACCCTTTGAAGGAATTCATGCAAAAGTAGCAGTCCTTCGCAATAACGGGTTTCTCCATGTGGTTGGTGTAGAGTACTTGCGGTACTTTTCGTTGTTTG
>NC_046661.1:133676706-133688117 GCF_010883055.1 Belonocnema kinseyi
TATTAAATATAGCACACATTTAAGACTGAGAACCGTAAGCTCACATAGCTACACGTGTGGTTGAATTTCATTCGGCTAGGTTAGGTTAGGTCAGGTTTTGTTAGGTTGGGATAGGTTAAACCTCTATATGGGTTAAGCCGAAGTGGCAGCCTAAAAGTGAAATAGTTATTCGCGGAGTTCTACCAATATGTTAGTAGAATTTTATAAATTTGTTGATCGACTGAAATTGTAGCTAATCAAATGCAATCAATTGAGTGAAAATTAGTTAAATAACTAAAATTTAATTAATTAAACATGGAAAATCAAATCAATTGAGAATTAATTGGAATAAACAATTGAAATTTAATTGAGCAAACATTACTGGAATGCTTAAAAGTACAATTATGTGGATAAAGAAAACGTTATTGGTCGGAAGTTAATTAAATAAAAAATTTAATTTATTGCAAATTGAATAATAAAATAAAATTAGGTAAAAATCTGTTGAATAACTGAAGCTTAATTAATTAAATGAAGAACATTTAATTAATTAAGAATAAATTGAATATTTAAAAATTTAATTGGTTGAATAAAGAAGAATGAATTGATGGTGTATTGGTTAATGAATTAAGATTCATTGGAGCAAAAATTAATTAAATCACTAAAGTTTAATTGATTAAACAAAGGACAGATAAGTAATTGAAAAATGATTGAAATAAGTAGTTTAAATTCAATTATTAAAAATTAATTAAAATAGAAAAATCTTAGTAATAGTCAACTAATTAAACAATGAACAATATAACATTGACCGAATGATTCAATTCAAGATTGCCTGGACTTATGAATTTTTATTAGTTCCAAATTAATGGTCTGTCACACTCACTCAATTGACAGAAATCCTGGTTTATTGAACCTCGAAGGTATCGTGGTGACAGAAATGGAGTCGCAGCGATTTTGATGAGTCATCGCTAAGGCTTTACTGCACTGTACAGCCGGGCGTTATAAAAGTTTAAACAGCCTGAATTTAGTATCAGGCAGGGTAATATTTAGTTTTCTGTTGTTCTCATGGGACTTACACTTAAAACTCATTTAAGATCAGATTAGTACCTTTTGATTGTTTTAGGTTAGTTTAATATTCACAGGCAATGTTAGTTCAATCCCCCTTATTCAAATAAATTAACGATTGGCCCAGAAATAGTCAAGAGCTTGGAAGCCTAACAATTTAAATAGCTATTCGCCAGAGCTCAGCCAATATGTTAGGAGATTTTTTTAAATTGTTCATTAGCTGAAAATCTGGCCAACAACTACCTCAATAACTAACTCAATAATTTTAAACGATATTTAGAAGTTCTGAAAAATTTCAAAGATAATTTAAAATTAAAAAAAAAAATTTAATTCAAAAAAGCATGTGGATATTTCAAGATTTAAAAAAAATTTCAAAGCTATTTAGAAATTTTAAAAAGTACCAAAAAATGAATAATTTTTCTTTAAATCTCTTTTAAATTTTAAAAGATTTGTTTTCATAAAAATTAATTTTTAAGGACATCCAAAAATTTGAAAAGGTTTTCAAAAGTTTTTAAAGGAATTTGATGCCAATTTTTTTAACATTTCGTAATTTTTCAAACAATTTTTTGTAATCTTTGACCCATTTTTAAGGTTATATAAGAAAAAATGTTGCACTTAATCTAGTTTCTATTCTATTACAGAAGCGAACTTAATCAACAAAAACAATGTGCTTTAAATATCAAATGCAGGTGGACAAAAAATGTTTTCCTAAATTTGTAAATCTTTAAATAAATGAAGTGGTTTCCGTCAATTTTCTTTTGTCAGACTAAAATTTCGGATGAAAAAATGTGTTTTCCGCGAGTCTATATAAAAATAAATATTCAGGCTCTTCCGTTATGACTTATGAAGTTTCAAATTAATTTTTTTTCATTCAATAAATGAGATATTCCAATCTTCATCTAATTTACCTCACCTTGCTGCCTCTCACTTCTCCTACTTTTTCATTCTATAAGGGTTTAAAAAAAAAATGCATTTTTTTATTTTGATCTTGCAGTATATTGGTCGTAAATATTACTTGTCTGTATGCGAATTTTATCATCATGTTCAATGGTTAAATAAAAAGCCTTAATTTATGTCTTACTGATTAATGGTTATTTAAACAATTTTCATTTGTTTAACAAAAACTATTTTAAGATTTTTACAAAAATTATCGGTATGCTCTAAACTAGGCAAAGAAATTAGGCAAGAAAGAAAATCATTACGATCCATTTAATTCTTCTAGCATTTTAACTATTCACCTCTCAATGATTAAACAATGTCCCTTTTTTTAAACCAATTTTTTACACAATGTGATAAAGTCAGTACCCTCTCTGAGTCTTACTAGCTACGCAATAACCTCGAATCAAACAAATTTCAATAATCTAGGTTCTATCTTAAAGAATTATTTCAAAGTCTTGAAGATATCAAAAGGAATCTGCATTATCATCAGAGATAGTTACCATCAATCAATGTAGAGTGCATTTGACCAACCATTAACCGGTTTCAGAGAAAGAGCGGTGTATTTGGTGAAAGGAGGGAAAGGAGAAAAAAGAAATGCTGAAATTAATTTTTGGTATTCGAATACACTCTTTACTCTCAAAAAATGGTACACAAAGGTTCTCGGCCCCTCACGTAATGGATTTTCGTACGAAAACTTTACAAAATAAAATTAAAAATTCGGACGGTACAAAATCGATATTTTAAGCGAAAATATTCCTAAAATAATCTTCCTAACTAAGATGGCATAAAAGATGAATGCATAAAATAAAAATCAAAAAGGTTGAAAAGAATAAAGGAAAAATAAGAATTAACATTACAGACTATCAGGCAAAATTTGTACAATAGATTAGAAAAAATACAGAACTACAAATTGAAAAAAAATAGAATTTATATCGAAAGTTTATAAAATAAAATGAAAATTACATTCGAAGAAGAAAAGTGCGCACTTAAGGGCACGTGATAATCACAGTTTCCCCAGCTTTTTTTTCCACAAAAATGAAAATTTTTAAAAACTGAATTCGGAAATGCTATAAAATATCATAACGGTCGTCCCCGGACTCTTTTTTGAGGGATAATAAAAAAAAATGTATTGCAACAAAGGTTAGTTCCGGTAGATTAGTGACTATGTTTATTTGTAAGTCCAAAGTTTTCCACCGAAAATATTGTGTAGTTCAGAAGTAACCTCGAAATATATACGCACGTTGTTAGCAATATCAAAAATTTTTTGGTAAGAAAACACAAAAAAGTGTGTAAGGACGTCTGTTAGCATGTTCGCCATCATTTCCTAGATTTTGAATGCAAAATATTTCTTATCCTGGGAAAAAAGCCGGGGGAATCTAACACAGAAAAAATCGATACTATTTCCTAAGCGCTATGCAAATTAATCACATTTTGCTGAATTAAAACTTTTTTGAAAACCTACAAAAAAAAGTGTGTGGGGACGTCCGTTAGCATGTTCGCTATCATTTCCCAACTTTTTAAGACAAAATATTTATTATTCTAGAAAAAAGCCGGGGAAATCTAAAACTGGTAAAATCGACAATTTTCTGAGTATCGCACGCCCTTAAGGTATAGAAAATATGTGCAAGGCTAAAATTGTTTTTAATCTTTGACCCCGAAATTTTTTAATTCATTAAAAAGAAAAGTATGAATGGGGAAGTTTACTACCACGTATATAATACATATAGTTTGGGACTCACTGGCAGCTTTTCATTCGTAGGGAAAAGAGAGAGAGAGAGAAAGAGGGAGTGAGAGGTGATGCGGCGTGAGTCATTCTCTTAGGCCTGGCGTGTGATGGAAAAACATTTCATCACAGTTGAGCCAGGTGTCGCTTACAGCACTCCCGCTCGAGTTTATGTTTGTATACACGAGCGGGGAATCACTCCTGGCAAAATGGTTTCTAGTGGCTCTCAACTATGGGGATTATATTAATTTTAAACCAAATAACGCATGATATGAAAAAAAAAATTCAAGAGAAGAAAAATGTCTCTTTTTGTAGTTCCTACAAGATTGTTCTAACAACTTTTTGAATTTTTCTGAAAAATTCAAATTTTGGCAGCATAAAAAAAGAATGAAAAATCAAAAATTACATTTTTCGGTCAAACTGTGCAAAATAGCTAAAAAGTTGTTTATACAAAAATGGTGTATTTTTGAAAGATCTACAAATTTGTATTTATTTACTTTTTGATAGAATGCGTATTGTATGTTTTAATTGTAAAAAACTATATTAACAATAAAAAATCAGCCCGCTGCGTGGGCACATTCTCATCACAACTTATGTTTTCTAATTTCTTTTTCGTCTCATGTGTGGGTTTTCAAAAAATTTACTTTGTTTAAATGTTTTAAATGCTATTTTTCACGATTAAAACAAAAAAAAAACAGTATCAAAACATTATTTTTGGCAAATTAATTAATTTTTACATTCTCATAAGAGAAGGTATGTGAAATTTTACCCCCCTATTTTTGTCAAATGTCCACGATTCGAGACCCATTCGAGGTCCATTTCGTTAGCCAGCCATTTTGGCTGAAAATTACAAAAGTTAACGTATTTTGTAAATTTTGTAGACCAATTTTTTTCCAAAATTAAAAAGGAAGGTTTACGTATGGTTGTAGTATTCACACAGATGAACAATTTATCTCGAAGCCTTTTTTTTGATAAAACCAAAATTCACCAGAGATGTAGCATTTGCAAAATTTCAAAAAACACACGAAAATCAACAATTTAAGCCAAATAACGTACGGTATCAAAAAAGTCAAAAGGGGAAAAATGTTTCATTTTGAATGACCTACAAGATTGTTCTGAAAAAAAGTGTTTTTGGTCTTGTATCTAAAGGAGTGCCACACATTGGGAAGAAAAATGACTGAATAACATACAGCCCATACATCTTCACCGATTTTGACAAAAAAATTGAAATCGCATAAAATAGCGTCAGTTGAAGATATTCTGATATTAGAAAATATACAAAAAATGTGTCATCAACAAATTATTTGTTGAAAACATTTTTTCTACGATTTTCCATAAATACACGTTTTTTTCAAGTTATGTTGCAAGAAATTGAAATGGAAACAATATTATATAAAAAAAACTTCTCTCTGATTATAATTGGTTATATTGTAAAAAAAAATTATGAACAAATTCAGTAATCAGGCATTTTGGATATAAATATGTGTTTTTTTCTATATCAATTTTTGTCGATTAGGAAATTTATGATAATTTTAGCAAACTTCAAAATTTTTTGATAAATTTTATGATTTTTTTCAATCAAATTTAATAAACCAATGAATTATTGGGGCATCTGTGGACGGAAAAATTCGTTTTTTTTTTATTTCAGTCGGTTTAATTGGGAAATTCATGATGATTTTAGCCAAATTCATAATTTGTTGATAAATCTTATATTTTTTTTAAAAACATGTTCAGTAAACGAATGCATTATTCGAGCATCTGTTGATGGACATTTCTTTTATATTATAATTAGAACTGTTGACATAGAAAAAAACGAATTTTTCTGTAAACAAATGCCTAATTAATGAATTTGTTTATCAAATTTGTGTAAAGAAATATAAATATTTATTATTTCATTATGAATGTTGCTGAAATTCCCATCAAGTTCAGATCTAAACATACTGGCATTGAAAAACTCAAAATTTCCCTGCCGTCAAATGCCCCAATAATGCATTTGTTCAGTAAATTTTTTCAAATGATCATAAGTTCAATAAACCTATTATGAATTTTTCTGCAAATTTCATAAAGTTCCGAATTTAAAAAATATACATTGAAAAAAACGAATTTTTCTATCGAAAAATGCCTGATCACTGCATATGTTCATAAATTTTGTTTATAATATAAAGAATTATAATCTTCAGAGAAATTGTTTTTAATATCACATAATTTCCATTTAAATTTTTTGCTTCATAACTAGAGAAAACTTAAGATTATGGAAAATCATAGAAAATATTTTTTCAACAAAAAATTTGCTTACACAAAATTTTGTTGTTAATTTTATAATATTGGAACATCTCTAGCTAATCTTAGTTAATGACGAGCACTGTAAACGTAAAAAAGATCAAATGGCCATTTTTCCGTCATATTTGTTTATTTATAAAAAATTGAAAACCTAATGGAAAAATCAACTCCCATCTAACACAACGCTGCTAAAGTTTAGTTGAACTTCTCAGTATAAAAGACTGACAAGCTATGACTTTTGGTTAAGACTAATCCCCCCCTCCTCGCCCGCAAACCTTGGTTAATTGAAGTTTTGTTGGTCTCTATCAACAAATTACTGTTGTCGATATTTTGACCTTTAGTTTAAATAAATCTGTGCACAAGTGTAACGAATCAAATTCAACTGGTTTGACGAAAACTGGTCTTTTTTGCTTGCAGTCTGTTTCTGTGGAAAATTATTCTTCTTGGTTGCATATTAATTTTTGTTGTTGAAAATTTATCCTTTTCACTTGTTTGTTTGAAGACCCATTTTTTAAAATTATTGATATGTAATTTCGTTGATATTGCCACTCTTGAAAGTTAAACTATTTTCTTAATAATTCGTCTTTTTGGTACAAAAAGTATTCTCATTAGTCACATGCAAAAAAAAATTTACCACGCAAATATTGTTCAGTTGTATCCATGGACTTTTTTAAAAATTTATATTGACGTGAAAAAATACATTTTTATAGAATCTTTACAATTTTTTAATTCGGTTATATTCAGTTAAAATTATTTTAATGTTTGAAGAAAATGCACCTTTTTGATTTGGGTATTTTTTTCTTTCTCTTGCAGCTTTTGCATAGAAAGTGAAAAAAAGCGCCTTATATAGTGGAAAAGTAATAAAAATAATACTAGAATGTTCTATTAGCATAAAAATACATTTGAAAATTTTGTGAAAACGCGTATGTTTTTTAGAAGTAAACAGTTTTATTGCACATTAAATTTAACAGAGATTAAGAAGAAAGCGATGGATTCTGTCCTAGCAATTCAAAAAATTATCAAAACTCACGACTTGGACAGAGAATGAAAGAAAATAAAAACGAAATTTTATTGCGTACATATATTTTTTTAATGTTAACTGTCTTATTGTGCTATAAAATTTATTTCAAAAATTCGAAATGTACGTTTGCAGTAATCTAAAAATCGACTCATATTCGACTCAAGGCGAGCATCCGGAACGAAAAGTATCTCGGAAGCTTTTAAAATTCTTTTAAAGCTCACAAAGTTTATTTTTGAAATCTTTAAGGATCTACATTTCTACAAATGTTTTAAAGTTGGATTTAAATATTCTATAGAAAAAATCAAAGTATTCCGTCGCAGCTGTTCTACAAAATTATGAAAGTCACGACTTGGACAGAGATTGGACGTTCTTGTAAAAAATGTATTAATTTTATGTACTTTTCAAAATATTTAAAAATATAACAATTTCAAAAGCAGTTTCTTATTACCCCGGAAGGAAGAAAAAAAATTAAATTCTATATGGAGAAACGCATAAAAAATTTAGAAGTCAACGATTTTATTGCATATTAAATTTTATTATGAACACGTGAAATACTGTGTCGTAGCAAGTCTAAAAAGAAATCGAATTCACGACTTGAAGATAAATTGGAAATTTTTGGAAACCTGATTCCTATTTTTTGTGTACTGTTGGAATGAATCGAAAACATAAGTTCGTTTACTACAACTTTTCGGTTTAGCCTGATTAAAATAATAATCAATTTTAATTACACTGACTTAACGCAAAAACTATTACATCTGATGGCTTTCATTTTATTCACTAACATTTATTCTGCGTGTCTAATGCAAAGAAAAAATTGACACCTTTCTTTATTCATAATCGTACCCTTAAACAAGCTTTGACAAATGGCCCTCAAAATTTTTTTTAATCCATCACGTTCTTAAATTTAATCAAGCTTAATGATTAAAATTTAAAATAGATTTTAATACAGAAAAGAGAGCTGCATCTAAAAATGAATTAACGTTAAGATGTTCAGCTCGTGACAAAGTCACGGGGTTAGGTAGGAGCAGAAGCCGTCATATCTAGACCTTCTTATTGTGCTGGACATTACTGATAGCTTAGTTTATGAAGTCAAATGTTCCGATATTTACATGGTCATGCAAAAAGATATTAACACGTTTGACACATCCGATAATCCGGTAAATAATTTTTACGGTATACGATAAGTCAAAAAGAAAGTTTTACGCCTCACGAAAGATAAGTGCAGTGGACAGGTCATTTCTAAATTTGTTGGCTTGACAAGTAAGATGCACATTATTCCTTTAAATGAGCTAAGATTTTGCCAAGAAAGCCAAAGCTATGAAAGAAGGTTTTTCTACAGAAATCTATCTACTTTGATTAATACGTTAAACGCGTCATTATACGGTTACGAATAATGATACTGTTGCATTCAATGCCCTCAGTTTGAATCGCAAAAAAACCGATTCGAAGTAAGAAGTTGGGAAGTCTTTCGAAACGATGCCCTCAGTTTGAATAAAAAAAAATCTATTCGAAGTAGGGAGTTCGAAAGTATTTCGGTTTGACGCCATCAGTTTGAATCGAAATAAAACCGATTCGAAGTAGGGACCTCGAATGTCTTTTGAATTGACGCCCTCAGTTTGCATCGAAAGAAAATCGATTCGAAGTAGGGAGTTTGATAGTCTTTCTTATCGACGCCTAAGATTAAATCAAAAGAAAACCGATTTGAAGTAAAGAGTTTGAAAGTCTTTCGAATCGGCATTCTGCGCCCTCAGTTTAAGTCGAAGGAAAACCGATTTGAAGGAGAGAGTTCGAAAGTCTTTCGAATTGACGCCCTCAGTTTGAATCAAAAGAAAATCGACTAGAAATAGGGAGTTCGAAAGTATTCCGAATCGACGCCCTCAGTTTAAATCAAAATACAACTGATTCGCAGTAGGGAGTTCGAAAAAGTCGATTCGAAGTAGGTGGTTCGAAAGTCTTTCGAATCGATTCCCTCAGTTTGAATCGGAATAAAACCGATTCGAAGTAGGGAGTTCGAAAGTCTTTCGAATCGTGATTTGACGCCCCTCAGTTTGAATAAAAAAAAGATTTAAAGTAGGAAGTTCGAAAATCTTTCGAATCGACACTCTACGTCCTCAGTTCGAATCAAAAGAAAACCGATTCGAAGTAAGAAGTTCGAATGTCTTTCGAATCTACTTTCGACGCTCTCAGTTTGAATTAAAAGAAAACAGATTTAAAGTAGGGGGTTTGAAAGTCTTTTAAATCGACATTCTGAGTTTAAATCCAAAGAAAACCGATTCTAAGTAGGGAGTTTAAAAGTCGTTCCAATCGGCATTCGACGACCTCAGTTTGAATCGAAAGAAAACCTATTCGAAATAGGAAGTTCGAAAGTCTTTCGAATTAACATTCGATGCCCTCAGCGTGAATCAAAAGAAAAGCGATTAAAAGTAGGTAGTTCGAATCGACATTTGACGCCCTCAGTTCTAAGGGAAGGAAAATCGATTCGAATTCTGCAATTGGAAAGTCTTTGGAATCAGCATTCAACGCCCTTAGTTTTTCGAATAGAATTCCGATTAGAAATGACTATATGTATATTTATTAATTTCTCGTCGTGTCTTTTTTATATAAAAAGTGAGGTTTTTTAAATCCGGAATTCTTGTCCCGACTAGACAACAATCATTTGGCACTGGTAAACTCTAAAATCTTAACATTTTTTTAAGGATTGTCAAAATTCTAGGACTGTTTGCATATGATAGGGAAAAAGATGTCATAGAGATTAGATAAAAAATTCGAAACCTATGCAGCAGAAAAAGTATTTTAAATAAACTCTTTAATGTGGCTCTGAATTCAACAGGGTACCAAACGCTTACTTTTCAGGGGCCTTAAAGGCTCATAACATGGTGATTGCGAATGAAAAAGAAAAAATAATATGGTTCATGTGTTTTAAATTTTCAAAGAAGTATAAATACAAATATTTCAAAAAAAGTTTTTCTCTTTCTTTGTTTAGGCAAAAAAATTATAAATTTAATCTTAATGATAAATTGTAAATTTTTAAAACAAATTATAGTTTATGTAATTCTCATTCGGCAGCGACAAATATATGTGCACAAGAAAGTCTGTCAGTTATACATCATGAAATATATGTGGGCATATCAAAATAAAATTATTCAACTTAACCAAATTCAATTGTCTTTGAGTATATAAGAGTTTTTTGGATCGCGTAATTCAAATCTGATGTTCCATTTACAACATTCAAAATTGACGGATCCAATATGGCGAACATTATTCATAAAAAATGTTAGGACTTTGGTGAAATTGCTGAGACTTAGGTTCTTGGGGCAGCTGAATTCGAAACTGAATTCGGACATAAATTATAAAAAATATTTAGACCTTCGTTAGGTTAAGGAGCAACGAAGTCAGGAACTTATAGAGAGAATGACATGTGAGTGCATGTAGGATTTAAATAGGTTCTGGCTTTCTAGAGAGAAGAGAATGTGTGAACTGTGCGGGAAAGGGGATGCTAAAGTTGAGCACTGGTTGGAGGAGTGTAAAGAGGTGGAAAGGAGTGGGATAAACATGGAGGTATTGTTGCATGCAAGGGGGACAAGAGAGCAGTGGTATAGGTGAAGGGGGTGTTGTATTAGATGGAGAAAAAGAGAAGGAAGGAGGAAGAGGAATGGAGAAGGAAGGATTGTTAATATGGAAGGACGTAGATTTAAGCAAAATGTAAATATTAAGAATAGTAGTTAATTGTTAGATATTAGCCGCGGAGACAGATGCTGGTGAAGCGATGCATAGCGACAAAAGAGCGAAATGCGTGCGTGGCGAAGCGTGTCGCAGGGAGGAAGGTTAGGCTATAAAAGGGAGCGGATTAGTAGTAAGGTGTGGATGGATAGTCCCGGGGTACTTTGATGACATCTATAACCTCATCTTAGTTTGGAAAATAAAATCATCCGGAGAACGATGGTCCTTGTCTAGATTGTGAATTTAAGGGCATTTATATCGCCACGAAAGCGCTGTACTCCAATTTTTATGTATCATTTTCTCACACGCGGATGATGCGCACCGCTGGTATACCCGGTGTTGTCAAAAAAATCTCACAGATCGACACGAGGCTAAATTAAGAATGCGCCCTTTCGGTGTTCGTTCAGGAATCTGATTGGTCGGCTTGAGTTCAAAACAAGGAACTAGCCTGCCGGGTGGATCAACGTTGCATGAAAACCTATCACACTTGTTCTCCGCTTAGAGCAGTAAACCATTGTACTACGAGATAATAAATTTAGTCAAAGTTGCATTTGTATCGATACTTATATTTCGAAGAAAAATGAATTTTCGAAATCACACAGTATGTGCCTAGAACCCAGGTACGTCGCTTTTATTAGTTTGGGCTAACCATTTTGGCAACCATTCTTCCCAGTTTGCTAATTTAAA
>NC_046661.1:133688217-133690442 GCF_010883055.1 Belonocnema kinseyi
TCTGTTACATTTGCAGTAAATATGAAGTGAGCAGTTTGCGAAAATCAATCGACGAGGATGTGAAAAGTCTTTACGAAAAGTGTTTTGACCGTAAATTGCTGCCCCAAAAAACAAAATGGGTTCCTCACGTCATTTGCAAATCCTGCAGACTTATGTTGTATCGTCTGAAAAATGCAAACAACGAAAAGTACCGCAAGTACTCTACACCAACCACATGGAGAAACCCGTTATTGCGAAGGACTGCTACTTTTGCATGAATTCCTTCAAAGGGTTCAAGGCCAAAAATAAAAATAACATTTCGTACATTAATGTGTCCATAGTCACAAGAGCAATTGAAATCAATAAAATTGCACGCTGGGCTGATTTCAGCGCTTTAGAAGATGATATAATGGAAGTTGAAAGTCAACGTCATGGAGGCGGCAGTAAAACCAGTGATCGAACAGAAAATAGTTCTGATGATTCCGATGAAAAGGACGAAAAAGATGACGAATATGGCGTGCATGAAATGAAACTGAAGGTTCCAATATTAGTGTCGCAACTAGAACTGAAGGATTTTATTAGAGATCTTGGATTACCGAAAGACGGCGCTTTGTCGCTTCATTTCTAAAAGGAAGAAATCTTCTAGAGTCAAAGACAAAAGTTTCATGCTATCGCGGCAGGGACAAATAATACAGAAAGTTTTTCGTCAAAAACGAAGACACGTCTTTAGTGTACTGCACTGTTGTTAACGGACTAATGAACCACTTGAACAAAAATGTGTACAGAGACGAAGAATGGCGACTTTTCATTGATTCTTCAAAACGCAGCATTAAGGATGTTTTACTGCATAACACGAATACTTACGCTCCTATCCCTGTAGCTCACTCAGCGGTCATCAAAGAAGAATATAATAATGTTAAAATGCTTCTTGAAAAAGTTAATTACACGAATAACAAATGGCAAGTATGTGGTGATCTCAAAATCATAACAATGATATTGGGCCAACAATCGGGTTTCACGAGAGAGTCATGCTTTGTATGCCTGTGGAATAGCAGAGATCGAGCCAATCATTACAGCAAAAAACATTGGCCTTTAAGAGATTCATTCAAACCTGGTTCTCTTAATATCATGAACCAAAGCCTCGTTTATCCAGAAAAAATTTTACTTCCACTCCTCCACATAAAGCTTGGGCTCATGAAGCAATTTGTCAAGGCGTTAGACAAAGATGGACAATGCTATAAGTATGTATCCCTTAAATACCCTAATGTTTCAGACGCTAAATTGAAGGAAGGAGTCTTTGATGGACCACATATTGGAATATTGACAAGAGATACTAATTTCGTGAGCCACATGACGAAAATTGAAATGGAGGCTTGTAAAAGTTTTAAAGCAATAAACGCAAATTTCCTCGCTAACAAAAAAAGTCCAGACTATGAGAATATTGTTGCGGAAATGATAAGAAACTACAAAAACTTAGGCTGCTTGATGAATTTAAAACTTCACTTTCTAGATTCCCATCTAGATAAGTTTCCAGAAAATCTTGGTGATTTCAGCGGAAAACGAGGGGAACGTTTTCATCAAGACATAAAACTGATGGAACAACGATATCAGGGTAGATGGGACAAGGTCATGATGGCTGATTTTTGCTGGATGTTGAAAAGGGAAACGAATGTAGGTCTGAAACGTAAACGTAACCCTTTGCATCGTTCCTTCGAAGAAAAAAGGAGACGTTATAGCAGGCAAAAAATAGACTAAAGTAGGTCTATAAATCAATTTAATTACGATAAAAAGCAAGATAAAATGTAAACACGAAAGATAGTATAAATATCTCCCTTAAGTCTAAGAATAGCTGAGAGAAAAAATTTTTGAATAAAACTCTTATTCATTTACATGTTTAAGTTGCAGTTCTACATTTTAATTGATACAAACCTTGTCAGGTTAATTAAAATGGGGTCAATTCTACTTGTAATTCTAAGTTTCTTCAAATGAATAATGTTCGTCTAAATTTTTAACCACCTTTAGTACAATGAAATGAATTTCATTGTGTTACAACGGGAGCACTTAAGTTAAGATGTGTTGTGTTAAGCAAAATTTCGTTAGTTTCTGTTAAGTTAGATTCATTTGTAGGTGAAGATCGAGTTAACCTATTAAATATAGCACACATTTAAGACTGAGAACCGTAAGCTCACATAGCTACACGTGTGGTTGAATTTCATTCGGCTAGGTTAGGTTAGGTCAGGTTTTGT
>NC_046661.1:133690542-133711882 GCF_010883055.1 Belonocnema kinseyi
TTTCGAAATCACACAGTATGTGCCTAGAACCCAGGTACGTCGCTTTTATTAGTTTGGGCTAACCATTTTGGCAACCATTCTTCCCAGTTTGCTAATTTAAACTCTTTTCACCAGACTGTAGCAAAAATTGTTTTCCCAAACAAATAAAAGCGACGTACCTGGGTTCTGGGCACATACTGTGTGATTTAGAAAATTCATTTTTCTTCGAAATATAAGTATCGATACAAATGCAACTTTGACTAACTTTTATTATCTCGTATTACAATGGTTTACTGCTCTAAGCGGAGAACAAGTGTGATAGGTTTTCACGCAATGTTAATCCTCCTGGTAGGCTAGTTCCTTTAAAATCAATTCGCAATTATATATCCTAGATATATTATATAGCCTAGATATAATCTAGACCTTTAAAATTCATTCTACACTATTTCTAGAAGAACTAACTACCAAAATACGATGAAAAAAATTTACGATTTTTTGAAAAATTATGACCAGAAAGTCCCCTTGAACATTGGGAAACACCTTTGCTCGTGAGAAATAAAACAACTATCTTAGCCGAAAACCGGGAAATGGCATGTAATCGATTCAGAGTTCTGGAAAGAAAAATGGAGAGAAATGGAAAGCATCAATATAAAGGCTGTTTGTACGTTTTCATCATGAGAAATCGTGGTATGGAAGCCCGCAGATGGTGGTCAACGAATTGCGACAAAAATATTGGCCGTTAAACCTACAACCAACAGTGAAATCAGTGTCAATTCTGTTCTACATATGTCAAATTAGGAAGGCCATACCAGAATTCCCCTTGAAAGAGTATCACATCATCTGTATGTCCCTATTGGCAGGCGATGGGAAAAACTTTGGGGTATTGTCCTCGCATGCTTTTCAGCCAGAGCAACACATTTAGAAATTACTGCATCATTAAGTGCGGAACTAACTTTAGGGCGGAGCTGCAGAAATATGCAATGCTCTGAAAGAGCATAACGAAATAAATGCTTCTAAAGATGGTTCACGAGAATACTGTGCAGGATAGCAGGTTGACTCAGAGCCTGGCGACGGAGTGGTTTGCCAAATCCTCTTGAACGAGAGCAAGCTTGCCTAGAAGCACCTACCTAATAAAAGAAAGGAGTATTGACTAGTAAGGAATTTGATTCTTAGGAAAGAAAAGAACTATGTATCAATTTCTTGACTCCGTTTGATAATAATATTATAAACTCTCATTTGTTTCTTTTTATTCATGTAGCTAACATTTTTTTCTACACGCATTTTTAAACTTTAAAACACTGAAATTTTTGACATGCACCGAAGGTATGACAAAAATGTTTAAAAAACATGCTGCATCCATTGTCACATGTTTCTATTTGGTTCTGCCGAGATAGTACCGAAGAAATCTTCACACTATGAAAAGGTTCATCGTATAATTCAGTATTATAATAGACTGCTATCGCTCCTCAATAAATACTATCAGAAATTTGCTATCATAATTAATTTCAAAACAATAATAATTGAAGAAATATGCATACTTACAGTCTATATAGTGCTAATTTTTCAAAATTTCAAAACGACACTACAAAAACAAGAACGCCTTATTCACTACAATGCATAAAAGTTTAAACATTTCAGCATAAAAAGTAGGCCAAGATAACACTTTTCCAAGATAACAACGGGCCTCCGATTTATTGGAACCCGGTTAATCTTCAAGATCATTAAGGTCAAGACCGAATCCTGCAGTAAACCAGTGTCTTAGTGTATTTCCATTACACTGCGACCCACTGATTCTGATCGGAACTTCATGTCACGCAGCAAGCAGTCGTTACCATTATTTAGCAGTAGCTAATACTATAATTTCTTTGACCAAAAATTTTATGGAATGTCTGTTAAAATATTTTAATAATTTCATCTTTTTTTGTTTAAAGGATCGGAAGCCTAGGTAGTCGGGTAGGGATTTCGACTGTTCTTATTTCAAAGTAATAAAAACAAAAATCATTAAGAGTTTTAACTTTTATTTTATATTATTGGAAATTAAGTATCCCTTTGATTTGACTGGAAATCTGAAGCTGTATAATATTCGTCATCAATGTAACGTAGTTCAGCGTATGTTGGACGATGCTGACGAGGATCATGACCAGAAAGGACATGAACTGGGATGAGTTCCGATTTGTACTGATGGTTTGTTAACAATCGTACATAAACGTGATAACTTGTAATATTTGCCGTTCTCGAAGGGCTTAGCCAGGCCCGTGCTATCCCAAAAGCCATTGGATCGATGGTTCCTCTATAGCTTGAATTATCCTCCATTTTTACTTTAACAATGTCTCGACGAGTAATTTCAAAACAACTTGTACCTACTTTTATGAGGAAAAAATTGAAATTTATACAGTTCTTAAACATTACACGGAGAAAAATTTCAAGAGATTTATTCACAGAGGTGCGTCATTTTAGAGCTATAATTTTTAAGGGCATGTGATACTTACAGTTTCCCAGGCTTTTTTTCCACAAAAATTGAAATTTTTAAAAACTGAATTCGGGGATGCTATAAAATATCATAATGGTAGTCTTCGGACTCTTTCTTGAGGGATAATAACAAAAAAAATTTATTGTGCTAAATAAAAATTTCATGCATATGTATTATTTTCAGGTTACGTCGTTTTTCATTTCTGTCTTTCCGATAATCTGGAAATTATTCATGAAATAAGCTTTTTTGATTGCCTGCAAAAAAGGGATAGTTCCGGGAGATTAGTTACTATGCTTATTTGCAAGTCCAAACTTTTCGGCCAAAAATATTGTGTAGTTTAGAAACGCACAAGAGAATTGTAACATACATAACCTCCAAATGTACACACGTTGTTAGCAATATCAAAACATTTTTTGAAAAAAACCACAAATGAAGTGAGCGAGGACGTCCGTTAGCATGTTCGCTATCATTTTCCAAATTTTGAAGACAGAATATTGATTATTGTAGAAAAAAAGCCGTCGGAACCTCAAACTGGTAAAATCGATAATTTTCTAAGTATCACATGCCTTTAAGTTTAGTACCTGAAACCTCGAGACCTATGTTTTATAAGCGTTCCGTGATCTTAGGTCTCGCCCCAAAACGTAATAAAATCAAGGCGTAATGCCGTGAATTAATCTCCCCAAATTTTTATCCGTGTAGTAACTTAAACTTTTAATAGGCACTAGCCAACAAAGTCTAATCTATGTAATCAAGAAATAAAAAAATGTCTTTTCGAAGTAGTAGAAAATTTAAGTAAATTTTATGATAAAATCAAAAAATCCTAATTAATTCGATAAATTGTTAGTGAACTCAATACAGTTTGAGTATAATGATTTCTATACTTTCAGAAAAATGCATGAGGTGACAATATTTTTTACTGAGTCGCAGCCATACTTACGACTTTTACGTAAGTCATTTGCCATTTTGACGCAAAAAATGTTATTACTGTTTCGAAAATTGTGTCAAATTTTTTCTGGTAAACAAAAATAAAAAATTATAAATTTGCAATGCAAAAATTTAAAAAATTCTTAAATAGGTAAAAAATTATCATATTTATTATTTTTTACTATTATTAAGTTGCAAATACTGTTTATATATTTACTAAGGTGAAGAGCAGATTACACACGGCCTTCATTTCTTCGTAGTTAAAGAAAACCAAATAACAAGGTTAATTAATTTTTTGAATAACTGTATAAAAACGATATAAGAAAAGTTTCGAGAAGGAAAACATTGGCTTTTAAAAGTTCTACTAGATCATCATACATTTTTTTACGATTTTCTTTAGGATTGTCTAATTCTTGGTTGCTTTGTGGTATTCAGCAAAATTCTGTTAGCGCTAGGCACAGAAAGGGATTCAATTTGAGAGATAACTTCACTTACGTGGATATTCTAAACTGGGAAGACAAAAACGGGATCCAGAAGTATTCAATATTTCTCACATTACCACTGAAAGAATGAAATTTTTCAATGCTTTTTAATGCAAGCCTTTTTACCAGGTAATTTGAACAATCTTCTTTACTCCATCTTAACATTAATTAGGAAGAAGTGTTAAATCTAATTTTCAAAAGCTACCAGCATAGGAATTTCAACAACCAAATTAACACAATTTTTCCAATTTCTGTACTACTGATACAAAAGGAAAAAGGCTATAGCAATAAAAAATTTTATTCTTTTTCTCAAGTCGACCTTCCAAGAGCTTCAATGCGAGTCTTACTAGAAGAAAATCTGACTGATAGAAGAACTTCCAAAATGGGGTCCTATATAACTAAATTTTCCCCAATTTTCCTTATATCTGTGAATTGTATTTTGTATCTCAATTTTACCTGTTAAGATCTATCTTCAGAGAAAATCGGTTTTGAAGTAAAGCTTCCAGCATAGGGGTCTAATCAACCAAAGTGGCCGTATTTTTCTTATTTATGAACTACTATAATAACAACATTTGATCCATCTCTAAAAAATTGATTAAAAGAAAAGCTTACAGCATAGGGATCTAAATAACGATCTTTTCCCCATTTTTAAATTCACTGAAAAACGCTGGTAATAAATTTGTTGCAGTTCAAACTTCATTGGTCTCACAATGAGAATTTGCAGTATCATATTTATTTCTATTAAAATAGTTGCACATCTGGGCATCCAAGGGAAATTATCATTTTTAAACTGAATTTCGGCAAAGATATAATATCTTTGATAATGGCCTTATCTGTAGGGTTGTGGAGTGCTGAACCACACTGTCACCCACCTGAACACCTGTCATGGTAATTATTCGTTTTGCCATATTAGACTATATAATTCTTGATAAGCAAACTAATTGATATAATATTAACCTAATTTTCAACTTTCTTTCATTTAACAGTGCGTACTACTCACTTGGAATAAAATTATAACTTTCTAATGCAACGTGCAAATCTTAGGTTAGTCATGGCTGTCGACGTTTAAACTAAAGCCGGGATGTATCGAAAAAGTCATGACCGTCTACATATACTAGGCAGTCTGATAAGTCCCTGAAAAATGAAATACGGAGACGTTATTTTGGCCAAAGTCGGTTTTATCTTTTAACATACTCTCCTTTTAGGTCGATACAGCAAGTCCAACGATTTTCTAACTTTTTGATACCGTCCGAAAAGTACTCGATCAGAAGGTCTCCAAAATATGCCTCAGTTTCAGCTATGAGCTCCTCATTTGAGTAAACACGCTTACCGGTGAGCCATCTCTTCAGGTTACGGAACAAGTAATAGTCGCTGGGGGCCAGGTCTGGTGAATACGGTGGCTGAGCAACTAATTCGAAGCCGATTTCATGCAATTTTGCTTGTGCAACTAAGCATGAATGAACAGGCGCATTGTCGTGATGATAAAGCGGTTTTTTCTTCTTCAAATGCGGTCGTTTTTCGGCGATTTCGATTTTCAATCGGTCCAATAATGATAAATGGTATGCTCCGGTTATGGAGCATGTAGTGAGATGTAGTGACCTCTTTTGGGCGCCCAGATCGTTCAGCATCAACTGTGCTCGTACGGCCACAACGAAACTCGGCAAACCACTTATGAATCGTTCCAATCGACGGTGCAGAGTCCGGGTAATACTTATCTAGCTTGGCCTTGGTCTCGGATCAAAATTCGAAACTCAGATTTTTCCATATTAAAAAAAACCTCGGAGGTTAGTCGCTTCTCAGTACTGTAACTTGTAAATGCGTAAACATAAATGGCTGAAGTTTTGACAGGCGTCATTTGAAGGATCAAGCTCGACGAAAATGGTTCACATTAGTGAATACTAATGCCATCTCTTAGAATTTTCAGGTACTTATCAGACTGCCTAGTACAATTAGGTATTTTTGCTTCAACCGCCAGCTAACTTCACTGTTTTGAATTCAAAAAACCACAAAGAAATAATAAGGAGACCTAACTCCGTTTCCACACTTGGCAATAGAAACATTGCCGTAAGTGGTATGCAGATTACAGGAACATCTTAAATTTTCGTGCGCAGTAGCGCAGTTGTCCTCTTCCTATACATAGAAAAGTGTGCGAGTGAGAAGGCTTGTCAAATTGACGTAAGGTGGAGAGGTTCTGTTCGTTTGTTTTGATGCAGGTGTGAAGTGCCGGGTTGTGTGCAAGTTACACACTGAAAAAGGCGAATACACTTCGCTTTTTTAAAGCCCTCATTGTACGTACAATAAACCTCTAATATATTTTATTGTTGTACGTAAATGACATTTAATTTTAATAGAAATTATTTAGAAATTGAACCTTTACTCGCTACGTGAGTGCCTGCGGAGAATTTCTCAGAGCTTCTCCGAGACTTGAGAATCTTTAGAATATACTCTGAGATTTTTATTGGTAGGGCGCTTCATTATAATATCACATTATTTGCAAATATCCGTTCTGATTAAATTGTATATATGCTTATAAATGCGTGATTTACCAATTTTTAATCTGAGGCACCTCATAGTAACTTTTAATGAAATTATTATATGTTTCATGTTTACGTTTCGAAAAAACTTTAAACTTTTCAATCAAGTTATATTATTTCCATTATTTCTTTATCATATTACAAATTTAAAAGGTACTTACCGAAAATACTGTTTATATATTTATTTCGTGTATCTTCCGTATGATGATCAAAAAAAGCACAGAACCTCTCTAACTTACGTCAAGTTGAGAAACTTTCTAACTCGCACACTTTTTCATGTACAGGAAGAGGAATACTGCGCACTTGCGCACGAAAATTTCAGATATTCATGTAATGTGCCACTTCCGGTAATGCTTCTATTACCAGTTTCAAATGGCTCCCCACTGGCAGTTGGGTCTCTTTATTATTCCTTCGTACAAAAAACCTTAAATTTTTCTCGGGAAAGTTGTGTCACGTTACCCCCTCCTCTAGCCGAAGCAAAACTAGAATCGGAAATACGTAGCCAAGGGCGGAACATTTTAAGTATTCTTAAAAAGAGGTTATATGTCATAATATATTTTCGGGCAGTGTTTGTTAGGTAAATAAGATTTTTTAAAGAAAAGACTTTGGTGTCGTGTTGCATCTCTTACTGTCGCAATATTTCTGGTCAAGATTTTCAGTTGAGATAAATCCCAAAAGACCCTGAGATTAAGCAATTAGCGACAGAGAGTATTAAACAAGAATATTGAATATCTCAATCGAAATATGTTGTTTGGGAGGTAAGATTTGAATTTTTAATAAATAATGTAATAAAAGTTTGATTTTCCAAGAAAATCCTAAAAAAATGTATGATAGTGTTGTAGAGATTTTAAAAGGCAATGTTTCTCTTCTCTTACCTTTTTTTATATCGTGCGTTGTTTAGCTGAAAATTTTGATTTTAGATTGATTTTAAAAATTTCGAAAATGCTATAATTCTGAGAATTTTGTTTTTATCGACAAAAGTAATTATGATAAATTGTTTGTCTTTTCAATACTATAAATATTCCCACATATAATTTTCAAATTCAGAAAAAAGTTGCTTGAAAAATTTCCAAAATCCGCTAACTCTTTGAATTGTTATTTTAAATGGCTGATCAACGAACTCGTCCTTTCTTTGAAGACCTAAAAAAGTGTGCCGAAGATGGATTCTTTTCGTTTATGTTTTCGAGAGTTATCGTGTTTACGGACGCACAGACAGACAGACGCCATCGTGAAAACTTTATTTTCGGAGTCAGGTGACTCGAAATGTGGAGATCCGTTTAAATTTGTGATGTCAAATTTCGGACAATTCTAATACTTTCTCAATCATAAATTATGAGAATGTAAATCAGAATGGGAATAGCGTTCATTTTGAATCTTTTTATATATTATATAAGTTTCACGATTTATTTTTAGTTTAAGATTCATCTCAATAGTTCGAATACAAAATTAAATGGCGTGGGCATTTCATCATCATATATTTCTTTCCTCTGGATCTTCACTTAATTCTGTAAAAAAAATATAAAGTAATGCACCCAAAAATTTTTTATAATAATGCAAATAAAATTACGTGTCTAAACTACAAGTCCTAGAAATCTAGAATTTTTTTTGCAAATATCAAAAACATTAAACTAAACAATATATTTTTTGCAGAATTTTTCGTAGGTCAGTTTTTTCAAAAAAAATTTCCAGAATATGCAAAAATAAAGTTTTTTTTATGTTGGTCTATAAAAGATTCTGAGAGGCAGGGATAACTTCTCAATGATCATAAAACTCGATTATGTGGTTTTTGGGGTCGCTGATTACGATTCTGATGTCGGAATTAAAAAATTCAAAATAGCGCCTGCAAAATAGCAAACATTTTTTTGCGAAATTGGCAAATTTTGTTACAGTCAGTATAAAACTCGATTTACGGGGGTTTTTTTGTCGTATGCATTTAAAGGCCTCATTCTCCCCTTTTATTAAAAGCTGGGAGTCGCTGTTGAAATCTGAACCTGAGGCATAGCCGAGCTCTTGAAGCATCAACCTTTCCAGACGCAATCGACGTTGCTCACTACCACTAAACGGTCCTGAACTTGATTCAGTAAGACAAGATATAGGAATTTTTGAAAATAAATTTTTCCAACGAAAACCTACAGTTTTAAAAAAAATAAGGTTATCCTAATCGCAGTCAGCTAATTTTAAAACGTAACATGAGATGCGTAAAGATTGTGTCGAGTTGCTATCATAGATGAAGTGTTCGAAACAGAGATAGGATGAAGTGTATGTAAATTGAAATATTTGGAATCGATGTTCCCATACACGCACGGGATTATCGTGGACGAACTATTTAGTTAGTAAGATATTGTACTGTTATTTTATTAATTTATATTGCTATTTTATTAGCGAATACAACAATTTTATTAGTTGCAATAACTATTCAGTTAGTACCAGCAACGAAGTTTGTGATGTTGCGGATTTCCTGAACATCACAAAAACAAAGTTACTTGAAAATTTAGTAAAATACGCTTGGTTTGCATCGAGAGTAAATTCGGCACTCCTTACTGTTATTATTTTTCTAGATTTAGGATTTATTTGCGTATGTTTCCTTTTTTTTTGGGTTTTCTTTTTTTTTATCGCTAAACAACGCTATGAGAGCTTTCGAATTTTGCGGTCTTGAGTGGTTAATCGTGAAGGTCTCCACTACCTCACATTGCGTCATTGACTAGGGTCCGTCGTCACCTCCACCAAAGATCTCTCTTTGGCCGTCTGAGATCCACGACATGTCTCTGGTGAAGATGGACCAAGGCGATTACCAGCTTAATTATTAATTATATCTGATATCTCAGAGTATTCCAATGTGCTTTCAGTCTTCCAATATAATCCCATAAAATTCTATTAGTAGAGATCATTTCCCCTTTCGCCTATCGATGATTTAGATTCCAAAATGACTTCGTTTTATATCTTGAAATTTCCGTGTGCTATAAGTTTTCCGCTATTCCTTTAAAATTGTTCCAACAGATACTGCTTTCCCCTTTCCGTGTACGTTTAATTGTTATTGTAATTCTGTTTGCCACTTTTCCTTTTAAATTATTTGTTTTGTTTTGTTTAGTAAATTTACGTAATTTAAATATTATAGAGACTGTAGTAAGTTAGAATCTTTATTGAAGTCACGGTTCATATTATTATAGATGTACTCTTAAGTCCTTGGAAAAGAATATTAATAAACCAATTTTAATTATCATTGTGAAATCGAATTTTGCCAATTCATTAAAATCCGACCCCTCCACCATTACCTAAACTTGTTTTTAGACTGAGCTAACCATTTAGTTCGCATTATAGTTACTGCCCGATTGTTTCATTTCATTTGTTTTTTTTTTTTCTAGTTTGTTTTATTTACATCCCTCTTATCTCTCTTACCAGTTATCGCCTGCGTCTCTAATTAGGAAATTTTACAGATTAGGAATTGTAGGGTTTGAAATTAAGAATTCCATATTCCTGATCTGTGAGGGGACACCTTTTGAGTTATTTGTGTGTTTTTCTTCTTCGCCCGGCTTAAAGTGGATTTTTTTTTAGAAGTAATTATTTAGTAAAGGGCAGGTTGTGCGCGGCTAAGAGGATCCCAAAATTCAATTAGAAAAAAAATAGTGGCGTCACAAGTTGCATCAACTGCCAGGGTCATTAGCGACTGTACCGTAGGGTGAATTATAAACTGTATGGTATCTCTGGGATAGTCTACCAAGGGACAGAAGCAAAGCTTTCAGAAAGGACGTCCAGCCTCGCTTCCTGCTTTGGGAATCGAACCCGCGACAGCGTGGCTGCCAATGCTGCACGCCGACTAAATACGAAACTAATATTCTGAATTGGCAGGCGCGACGGAAGGCGCATGAGTAGCGGGAGAATCAAATTAGTCCCCGGATATATTTTCAAAGACTATTTAGATAGGCTGCAATTTTACATACAGCTTAAAGGACCAAAAAGAAAAACGAAATTCGCTAACCAGCATTTTTTGACCGATGGTTTTGGTTTTTACCATAAAAAGTAATAAAAAATTCCATTTTGCTGTCAAACTATGCAAGATACAAAAAAAAGAGAGATTCAAAAAAATGATGCATTTATCATAAACCGGGGGAATATAACACTGAAAAAATCGATACTATTTCCTAAGCACTATGCGAATTAATCACAGTTTGCCAAATTAAAACTTTTTTAATTAACCTACAAAAAAAGTGTGTGGGGACGTCCTTTAGAATGTTCGCTATCATTTCCCAAATTTTTTAGACAAAATTTTTATTATTCTAGAAAAAAAACCGGGGGAACCTAAACCTGGTAAAATCGACAATTTTCTGAGTAGCACATGCCCTTAAGATAAAACTTTGCACGTCTTAGAATATTTTGAGATAAATGTCTTGTTATTTTTCAGCAAGACGCTGAAAAATTGCCTTTCTTTTGAAAAACACCAACTTTTTTATTTTGTTTACATATTTTTTACAATTGCTCCTATTAGAGGAAAGCCACTTTATTAGAATATCATGCTGGCTAATTTTTCGAATCTTTCTCGTTTACAAAGGAAGTTATTGAAGAAAGTTAGACATTTTTAATAGAACTTTTTTAGGCATGTACACTTTTGTGTTAAATTTTTTTCGTATTTGTCACTGTTTTTGAGAAAAAGTAGAAAAATCGATTGTAAAAAAAAAAATAATCTACTGACCGCAAAAGTTATTCAGCCAGCATCGAACTCACAAGATGTTTTTCCTATCAAAGAACAAATTGAAAAAAAAATGGAAAAGAATTTAAGTGGATTTTTGAGAAAATCTGCTTTCAATTTTGTCAAAGAAACCGCCGCTATTTCGTTAATTTTAAACCTTTTTTTCTTTTAATTTTCGGGCTGCTTACGAAAGGAGAGATAAATCCAATAAGAATCAAGAAAAGAATATCTTTAATATATTAAAGGTTATAGATGCTTAAAGTACACAAAAAAGTTTTTGAAAAAGAAAGCACATCATTTAAATACCGAGAACTTCTTAGATTTTTTTTGTTGCAAATATGAAAAATACGTATCGCCAAATTTTTTCTAAAAAATAACTTTTTTCGTCTCCGAGTGATTTTGAGAATTCAAGTTCAGATTCCTGTCTGATTTGAAATGGATTTAGTTCTTGAATTTTATGATTGCATCTCTCTGATTGAAGTTATTAGTTTAGAACTGAAATGTTCAAAACATGTACAGTATTGAAATAAAATCTAGACCTAATATATTTTGCCTACTTAGATGCAAATGAATTTATTCGATTATTGCATTATTTTCTTATAGTTAAAATTTCCCATTATTGTCTATTTTTCAATAATTCTTTAAGCCAATAAAACATTTTCCAATCATTGCTTAAATATATTTGAACGAAGGTATATGCTGATAATTTCTAACTTTTTAGCCTTAATTAGATTAAAAATATGTCAACGATATTATCTTTATATTGTGTTGGATACTAATTTAAATTTCGCGCTACTAATGCCACTTGAGTCGCGCCGGCTCATTCTGAGGATTAGTTCCCCATTTGTTTATTGTGCCAATAGTAAATCCATTTCAGGCTCGATTATATTAATCAGGGCTATTTTCAATAAAAATATTGAATTCTCTGTCAAAAATTAGTCGCATTAGTTTACTTTCTTTAGAAACAAAAAAGTGGCGGCGGACATAAACCTACAGGGAGGGACTTTCAATATCAATATTTGATTCATTGTATATGTATAATTACAATAAAATGTAAGAATTTTATGATAATCATGGTAGTGCTATGAAGATTCCTACTATAATAAGAGGTGATGTTATTGCTTTATGTATTTTTAAAAACTTAAGCAAGGATAGAACTTCTGCGATTCAAAATAGTGGACTTACTCAAACTCAGTGAAAGTTTTTTTAGAATTTCCCTGCTCTTATCGTACAGATTTTTTAAGTATAAATAGCCAAATACTATATTTTTTATATTTTAATTGTTTAAAAAATAGGTATCTGAAATACCGAATTATTCATTATTTTTCATAAATTCAATTATAAAACGGGTTTTGTCTATAAATACTTTCGAATTGGTTAAAACCAATTTACGAAGTAATACATATCTCCTTGAATTCTTTATCTTTTACTTAATTGTTAATAACTAATGAAATACACTTCAAAAAGTGATAAGCAATTAGAAAGATTTTCTGGATAGTTGCTTAATTTGTTCTAGATACTTGGGATTGAATTCAAATTTATAAAAAATCGATATTCTTCTAAAAAATAAATTTTTCAACTTCTTGTTAATAAATAAAAAAAAGGGTTTTATCAGTCCTGAAGCAAATATGTCAAATTCCTAATTAACGACCCAAACATTTAGGTGTACAAGCTATTAGTTAAATCTGTCGAAATCATCATCATAAAAAAATCGAGACTTTTAAAATTACCCTGAGATGAAATTGGAAAAATTTAATACCGTGAAACCCTTCAACAGCCCTCCCTTCAGTAGCCCTTCCTAGTATCAATGTCGCGTTGCAGGTAGGTGTAAAAGGATCTGTGCGGGGTCCGCAAAGTCAGCGTTTGTTACTCAGATGAGCACTCAGGCGTGAACAAACAATGGCAGAACGAGTTATAATGAGTTATTTCCCACCCACCGTCAGCCACCAAATCCGAACTATGGCAGAGTATCACTGTATTTAGTATACATTTTGTACATTCTCAAAAATTCAATACTTTAGATAAATTTAAAAATTATTAATAATTACACTTTCATTCTATGTGAAACAATGCAGCAAATGCAAGGAATAGGATCCTCCCGACAATCTTCATTTTTGTCAAACAGAGATGACAACTGCTGATTTTTTAAGAATGTTTGAAATGGGAACTAATCAATTTTTCAGGTTATCACTCTTTCACGGACCAAGCAAGTATGTGATTATTCAGGGTTTCTTCATTTGCGACTAAAGTATAAAGAAACAGGTGAAACAATTAAATAAAATTGAGACCCGGAAAAATAAGACGAATAGGAAGTGATTTCTTAATGCTATTTGTGGTAAAGTTTACATATTTAAACCAAATCACTTCCTGTAATAAACAAAAAAATTTAAAAAACCTTCTTTTTTATTCTTCTTTAAACGACAAATAATTACAAATAAATGTTTCTTTTCTTGATTTTTTTTCAATATGGCGTAAAGTGAGCTTTTCTGATTTGTTGAAAAGTCTGTCATATAAATACTAAATAACTTCTTTTTATCAAACATTAGATTAAAAACTTGCCTAATTACTTACTTCAAGGGAAACCTTAGGTTTTATTTATAAACCTGACGGTCTAGTGTATAATTTATGGCTAGAAAACGCTTCTAGAATTCAGATATTGTAAAAATTCTGTGAAACAAACAATTTTACAAAGTACTCAGCTCGCTGGACATTGTTAATCAAAACGTTTATCTATGTCTGGATGAAAATTAAAATTTTTTAAGTAATTTTGCCAAGGGGGAGTACGAAATAGAGTTGTAGGTAAATGCCCAGATATTTTATCAAACTAAAGAAATATTCCTTCGTTTGATTTATTGGTGGCCCTAAAAAGACCGATTTGTGAAAGCTTGTTAGTCAAAGTTTTAGTCGTGAAACTCCAGCAAGCTGCGGGTCTCACTCAGTCTTCATCGAACGTGAAACTCCTTGGATGGGTCTCATTCCGTCTTCTTCGGACGAGAAACTCCTTAAATGAATCTCATGCAGTAAAACTCCTTGAGTGGGTCCCACTCCCTCCGCTGCTTCTTCCTCCTTGATTCTGCTGCATGTGCTATTTTCGGCGCGCGCCGCACAATCACCGAACGGAGGGTCGGTTCTGGACATGCAGAGCTCTGGGGCTGAAGGACAAGGTTATGCCGGAATTGTTCTTCTGGACTCCACAAAGATTCGCTATATTCTATGGCTGAAGTAAAAAGAGTTCTTTGGTATATATCGAATAAACGTCTAACAGATTTTGTTGCTTTCCGGCAGTCCAAGCTGACGTAACATCCGAGATTCACGCATGGAATACACTTTTTATCGCGAATAACACTGGACTTTTTCGCTTAGGGCAACTCTTTTCATGATGAGGGGTGCATACTTAGAAGATCTTCTGAGTCGGAGACCTCGGCTGCGTCAACCAAGCATTTGTTTTTTACTGGCGAATGATCATAACCTGGAAATGGGGGATGATAAGTGTCAAAAGACGAACGTGTAGAAGTATTCGGACTTCGTGTTTCGTCTAAACTCTTGATTTGGATAGGGGAAGTGAAATTTAAATTATCCTTAGACGTGGAATTGTTTTCTCTTTGCTTTAACAGTGTCTGAATTGCTCTCTACCGCTTTAGGACCGATTAGGACCTTTCGGTGGAAGGCAGTTTTCGCTCATTGGGTCGAAGTACCACGGATTGCCCAGTTGAAAACGAGTCCACAGCAGGGACATGTAATCGCTGGACAAGACGTGAAAATCGGAGGGGTGATTGCCGTGGGACGGGACGACGCACTGGTGAGGGAGGGCCTTATTTGTTGACCGTAATCGTAGATTGTAGGTTCAGCGCACGGCAAAGAACTTGTAACAGATGTGTTCGCGCGGTACGCGTAGGGTGAACCGACAAGAAGGGGGTAGGCTAATAACGTAGGTTTTATGGGTAAAACGTTCTTTGGTACAGATTTCACTTCCGTACTGGGTTCACTTCGCTGGAGAACACTGACGCGTAATCTGATGAATGCGCGCTGGCTTCACACTCTTTGGCTTCCGGAAGTTCCAATACCTATTCTGGGGGAAATGGGATAGGATTCGTTTTCTTTTGTTCCTCAGCAGCCCTACGTTTCTGCGCTATCCTTCGGCTAAGATTAAGCCTGCACTTTTTGGGAATGTCAGCGACTCCGTGGTCCATGAAAAACTTTGACTGGAACAGAATTTAAAACATAACAAAAAATAAATAAAGGAAGAAGCAAAAAAGGCACAATGATAGTGTATAGACTTTCAGCAAATACTTAAGTCACTTTTTCGGCTCTGGGAGGAGACGCTAGGCAATTTCGAAGTTCACTTAAGGGCTCTGTGAATAATCTAGACAATGCAAATTTATTATATCGATATTAGACCCACAGCCCACTCTCTGGGAAGAGGGTCACGTCGAGATCCCAAAATATGCGTCACGTTTTGGTAACGGCCAAAAGAATAAAGTTCTACACGTAGAAACAAAGAGTCATTTTTAATGTAGAGGGGAACTCTATCAGGATTATTATTGACATGTGGCACCAGGACACCGGCGAGACGAGGAAAAGTCGTTGGTTGTCGGCGATAGCCATGAAACAGCAGTCCTCGAGGCGCTACGTCTGCGATGGAGGACTCGAATGATCTCAAATATGCGAACTGCATATATTTATATGCTTTGCTTCTACGCGGATCTCAAAGAGGGCAGCGACACTGCGGATTCGTCGTTTCAAAGAGAGGGGTTTGAAAAGCGCAGATTGATTAGTTTGAAAAGAGTAGGGGTTGAAAAACAAATTTCTGCAACTCGTAAGGAAGTGGGGAATCGGATCTTGTGATTCGCGATTGACGTGGGAATCGCGGAAATTCCAAGTCATTACCTTGTCTCACCGAAGTCTGCCAGCCTGTTTATAAACAAAGTTCAATATTAAAAAAGTTAATTATTAATGTAAAACCTATGCAGTATATTGATTTTTTAATTAATTATGAACAAACTAAGCACCCTTTTTAATTGAAAACTATTTTATGAACGATTACATTATTTCGCAAATTATTACAATGATAATAAGGCAACTAATCGTTTGATTAAAAAACAGAAAAACCTTTGATATTTTTCTCCTAAATATTACGGCGTGAATTTTTCTCACATGTTTTCAAACAATTCCAATATATTTTTTAGTTCAGAAATTGTTATGAACAAAATAAGCTTCCAGCTAGAAAAATAAAAACATACTTGGATTCGTCTGTGAGATATCTCGGTTTTTAATTGAAACATATAGTTCGAATCGAACTGATTGGTTCTTTCCCCCCTATTAATCTATTACGACCTTGTAATTCCTAAGTAATCGATATAAATAAATAATTGGGCAAAAACCATTAATAGTAACTAGGCAGTGAAGTTGAACTTTATACAGGGATGCAGAATTTAATGTCTGAGCAGAAGACGAGGACGGTGAAATAGTATCAGAGTCCACTGCGTAGTTAATCTTAGGTTTAAAATTAATTCCTCTTACTCTTTTCTTTCACTTTTCTTTCACTTCTTACTTATTTCCTCCTCATTCCTGTCACTTAACGTGCCGTTCGTCGCAATAACGTAAAGTGCTATTTTACTGCCGCCTAGCGAGTAGATGCAATGCACTTGTTATGCCTATCTAAGATAAAACAAATTATTGCCACACAAGAGTGATATACTATTATTTACACATTTTTTATAAGTTGAACATGCGTTTCTCACAAATGTGAATTTTGTTAGATAAATATATCTTGTACAATGATTCTTTAATAAACGCTGTGAGTAGTAAGGCCTAACTAAGATCAGACACCCCCTCCACTTTTCATTTATTCCCCTCGATCACGCCCTTTCTCATGTTGGCAGCTAGATCATATTTCACTCAACCGTGGTGCTAAAATTGATTTGTATGATCAATGTATTTATTTTGTGATAAAATATATAATTCTTAGGATAAGCCATAATTTTTTTTTGAAATTTTGAAAATTGCCTAAGATATGGGGGTAACAAAATTTTACGAAGTGATGACCAACAAAATGAGAAGCTTGAAATTCGCATTGATCAAGGGAGTTTCCTATATGGTGTCAAATGCGCTTATATACCCCATCAAAATTTTTCGAAAATATTTAAAATTGCCCAAGATATAGAGGTAACAATATTTTACGAACTGATGACTAACCAAATAAAAAGTTTGCAATCCGCTCTGATAAAGGTAGTTTTCTATGGGGATTCAAAAGCGCTCACATGCGCCTTGAAGAAAAAATTTTGCGCTAAATTAATAACCGAATTATCAGCGATAAAAGTGGGGTGGGGCACGATATGAATGTTATAAAATTTTACGAATAATGACCAACAAAATAAAAGTTTTCAATCCGCATGAATAAAATGACTTTCCTATGAGGTTTCAAATGCGCTCAGATGCATCACTTTGGAAATTAACCAAAAACAATAATCAACCCCCCAGTTAACACTAGCTACCGATAAGAAACACGATGAAATTTCCAAATACCCTAAATTGCAATATAAAAATTTATAATGTTCACTTCAGATAGAATTACAATGGCGCTCATATGCGCCACTTTCGAAATGGACAGAAAACCATAATCAACTACTTCATTACCACTTATCACGATGCACGTAACAGATCACAATACTACGTACCAGATGGTAATAAGGGGGTCGATTATGGTTTTTTGTCAATTTCGAAAGTAGCTAAAATGAGTGCATTTGAAATACTATACGAAGAGATCATTGTAAGTATCTATTTTGCAATTTAATTTATTTACAGATATCATCGGGTAGTGGCGCATATGATCGCATTTGAAATCCCGTAGTAAAGTCACTTTATCAATGCGGATTGTAAACTTTCTATTGTGTTGGTCATCATTCGTAAAATTTTATTACCTCCATACGGTGGGCAATTTTCAAAATTAAAAAAACACAATTATGTCGCCCATTAGCGAATTTGAAGACGAAAGAATCCACGTCCTTAACTTTGCATTGCACATCACTTTTGAGGATTTAACACCTGCGTTACATTGGTCCGCTCCCCCTCCAAAATGTTATCTTTGTTAATTAGATAGCGAAAAATTTTTTTCGTGGCGCATTCGAGCGCATTTGAACTTATGAAAGATACGTATGCTGATTTTGGAAAAATTTTATTTGTTTAGAAAAATCACGCCCCCCCCCCGTATTTGAATCGTTGATAACTCAAATATCAATGTGGCGAAAAATTTTATATCTATGCTGCATATGAGCGCATTTGAAAATCTTCAAGATCATGTGATTGAGATATTGATTTTCCAAATAGGGAGCAGCGTTACGCTACTCCCCCCCCCCCCGCGTAACACCTGACATAACTCTTACTGTCTTATGACGCAACAATTTTAATCGGTGGTTCAGTGTTCAGGTATACTAGTTTCTTTTTAATTATTCACGTATACTAAAAATTGGCTTAGATCATAGAGAAACTTATTAAAAAATGTTGTTACTTGATAATAAAGTTGAAAATAAATGTTTTTAATACCAGCTGTTGAACACCTATCTCCCTCTGTGCGGGGAAGCAAATCCAAAGTCAGTTTATTACATTCTATTTGAAGTTTGATCAAAATTAAACAATAAGAGAAAAACATTTGGTTTGTCGTTTTAAACAAGTTAATCATGCATGAGTATCTGTCTCACGAAGCTTGCAATGTTGAAAACAATCCACAATTAATATATCCATCACGTCTAAGAGCCGGTCTCGAGGTGTTTGCAATCTTCAATGCAATCAACCATCAATATGTCTGTCATGATTCAGAAGCTGTCTCAAGGATCAGCTTCTAACTGCCTTATCGAAGTAATCCATATCAGACGCCCTCGAGTCGATTCAACGAGCACTTTGTATCAAAAAAAGGTTTTGGTTGTTCTGAAACATTAGAGCAGATGTAACCTACGGAAGCTACGATCACGATCGATTCCGACACAACCGGAAATGATAAGTGGTCTGACTCTTCACTTCTTACAACAACAGAAGACGATCGAGTAGGGAAAGTCAGTTAACAAAAATCGAAAGTGAAGGAAACACAAATTTAAAAAATGGAACTAAAGTACCAGGATGGTCACAATAAATACTGACTTTAAACGAAATACTAAGATATTAAATGGTCTCAAATAGCAAACATCATTCAAACTGCTTCAAAAATCGGAATAAGTACACACGCTAGAACCCTTGTTGAAACTCAACTCCCAGAAAAAAGGGTCCAAGTCAGATAAACAAAGAGACATTACGTTACTACATGAGTACCGACTCCAGCGAAAGAGTATGGTCTAAAACTCAAAACAGAGCGAAAATTTCAAGACGAATCAGCATTAGGTATAAACCATTCTATCAACAATGAAACCCAATGGTCACTCAAATGAAAGAAAATAACATCAAATAAATTAGTAAAGAATGTCCATTTGTAAGTTTGAAGAAGTTTTTTCATTTTTAAATTTATTATACAAAAAAGTGGTGACTTAAATGTTCATAGTTGTTTTCTTAAAAATTATGACTATTTTACTACTGCAATTTGTATTCAGACTATGATTGTTCTTTTCTTGTACAGATTTAAAAATGAATACATAATTTAACCATTATCTTACGCATAAGCTACGTAAATTAACATAAATATATTACTAAGGTATTGGCGCCTGTCATTAGCCTAGGTACTATCAAGTCATAGTTTCCAGATTCTACCACGTGACTGTTACAGTGTCCCCTTTCCTCTCGAAATTCGAGTTGCTTGTTACTTTTCCCGTATTCTTCCTCACAAATTAAAATACCTCGAATCGTGAGAGGCAAGGAACGATTGTAATGTTTTATTCAGAGGTAATCTTTGAGAATTTGGCTGGTTAGAACTGTTCCAAGAAATACCTGGTGCCCAAGAACACAAAAAATCTCTTAAGAGTTCACAGATCTAGTCAAAATCTACATTTAAAAATGTGCATACAATTACCGACACGTTTACAGTTTCTGCGAAAATCCCTACTAAAATGCATCAATTATTTATAAAATGAAAACCCAAATCTAACCACAAATACCTTAGACATATTGGGCTGTAACCATCTTAAGACAGCGACATCAAGTTATAAGAAGAAATATTAAACCTATAGACTGAGTTAAAATAAAAACATATAAATTCTTTTAACATAATGTTTTTATTATGTTTTATTTATATTAAGCTGCGAACGAAAATTTACTGCCAAATAAAAAACAAATATTTCAAGTCATCATCAAAAATAAAATTTGCACTTCATTTTGCAATATACAAATAAGCAACCCCTGACCGAGGTACAGGAACTAATACAATATACATTTAATATGATAAAGTTCAACATAATATAGAAAAATTTAGTGTAGTAGCAATCTGTTCTTTTAAGGCGAAGGAGCTTTAATGAAAGAGCATTCACATTAAGAAAATTAAACTGCAAGCAATTTTTGTGACTAGGTACGTGGTTGCGTATAGTTAAAAATGTCCTTAACTACTTTTATAGTTGTATTGAGAAATCGCTTACCCGTTCCGGCACCTTTGGAGAGTATCAATTAGAAATTAAATTTTTTTAAATTTTCATCACATGTACGTTTATTAATAAAAATATTTTATTGAACACTATAATTTCGAAGAAGATAAATGATTTTATTCTATATATTTCTAGAGCTGTTTTGGCTTTTCCTCAAAATCATACAATGTTTCTCTATGTTTAGGTTAGACTGTTGCTCACCAACCGATTCACGAAACATTTCAGCAAAAACAATGTAATAGCAGTAGCTCAACGAGAATGGAAATAAATAAAATAATATTCTTGCCCTTCATTCATTACGTGGAAGAAGTTGAAACAAGAAAGCATCCAACCCGAATTGATGCGATCATACTATCAACAACATCAACAATGAAAGCAACCAGATATTTCTCAACTACGTTTTATCTAGTCATCAGAACTGAGGGCCATGTACCTGACTCTACACTCTGTAAACTTTTGCCCAATTTCTAATGGGATTTACACGATCTAGATTCGTTAATTTTCCTGCCTAAATTTTGTCGTCGGTATTTTTTATAAAAATGTGGTGTAAGTTATTTTCCCCTGCTTTGAATAGATGGCCCCCTGGACATAACTTGACAGAGACCAAAGCTGAATGTAGTTGAGACTCATTGGGTGCAATTAAAAAAACATCTTTTGGCTTAAGAACTGAGCGGCCTCGGCCAGATTGCGCATTGGTATCATCTTCGTGT
>NC_046661.1:133711982-133722731 GCF_010883055.1 Belonocnema kinseyi
TCTCCGTTCTCTTTGGCGTATCATTTGATTTCTAGTAGATGTCTCCGCACCTAATTTTGAAAAAATGAAAAGAGTATTAGAAATTCTCTGCTCTCATCCCATCGATTTTTCGAATGTGAAAAAATATCTCTAAATTTGAGTAAAATCGATTAATATTTAGGGGCCGCACAAGGACTATATTAATATAAAATAGAAATAATAAGCTTTTGTAAATCTAATATTTGAACGCGATGATGAAACCGTAATAAAATACCCCCCCCCCTCCCGATTACTGTACGTAATTTATGGTTTCTAGAAATAATTCGATGAATCGTTTTCAAAATTTCTTTATTTTTCCAATATTCCAATATTTTTACCACAGGATCTTTTATAAACGGACTAATGAAAAAATAAAAAAATGTATTTATTAGAAAAAGTTTGCTGCAATAAAAACTACTTTTTAACAGATTACTGAAATTTCCAACGGAATAATTAAATGTTTAAAAAAATTTTAAGTGTAATTTCCTCTGCTGAAATTAAATTTCGGGAATTAACTTGACTCTTGGTGATTTTCCAAAAAAGTGGTTCAACCGAAATTGTCACGACAACGTTTTTGAATCCTCGGGTGAAGGACATTTGTTTTTATTCAGCAGTTGAACTTTAATCCAAAAACAATCAATATTTACTTAAGACGATGAATTTTTTCGTCAAAAAGGTGAACTTCAAAAAAAATAATTTTCATCAATTCAATTTGACTTTTCTACATCAAAATATTAGTTGAAGTTTCGGCCCAGAACATGTGTTTTCATCAAAGAAAGATACCTATAAAATAAAGTAGACAACAAATTTCGTTAAATTCGTAGTTAAAAATAAATTTTCAATAAAAAAACAACGTATTTTCAGCCAATAAAATACTCTTGAATTCTCAATCACAAAAATGTATTTCTTCATCGAATTTTTTTTACTAAATTAGTCACCATAAAAAAACATGTTTCAAAAAAACACAGGTTTTTTTTAAAAGTAGTAAAGTGTTAAACTTAAGCAGATTGGCGTTTAAACAAACATGATGTGATAAAATTTTCAGGTAAAAAAAATAAATTTTTGATAGCAAATTAATTTTTAAGCAAAATTGATCAACTTTTAACCAAAAGCTTTAAATTTCTTTCAAGTAATATACATTTTAAACAGACTATATTAATTTAAAACCAAATAGTCGAATTTTCAACATAAGAAGATAGCTTTTGATAATTTTGAAGAAAAAAATATTTCTCAACTTAAATGATCATTTTTCAGCCAATCTATGCAAGGTACGGAAGGAAATGAATCAACGAATATCGAGCCTCGAAATAATATAAAAAATTTTGTACTTAATTAATTTTGTAGAGGATACTTAATTTCTATTTTATTGGTCAAACAATATATTCAAAAAGAAATAATTTTTGTAGTAACAACACAAGCTGAAAAAATAATTGAACAAAAGTTGTTTACCCAAAAAACAACTACAAATTTGTTATTAGTAATGTTTTGATAAAAAACGACATATGGTACGACAAACCCATAAATTTATCTAAAAATTTGTTCTAAACTCTTGTTGTAGGAATATATTAAGAATATAAAAAAATTAAAATTTATTGGCGAGAAAAAATTTTTTTCTGACTCATTTGTATTAAAGAATCTAAACAAATTCACTAAAATAAACAATATTTTTCATCATTATTATAACTATATAATAATATGCTGATTTCTTATAAATAGATTAAATTTGCAAATAGAAAATGATCATTTTTTTATAACAAATTGATTTTTCTATCGTGTGAAGCGTAATCGTTCGTTAAACTTATTTCGCTACAAAATATTGTTAGCAATTAATATTTTTCTTTGCTATTAATAGTTTCTGTTAACAAATAAAATTTTTTCATCTTTAATACAGAAAGAAAATTTTCTCATCTAATACGTATCAAAATAGCTTATGAAACTTATTTTCTTAAAAAGTCTTATCAAAACTTAAGCTTATCTTTTTTATAAATAATTTAAGTTGGAAAATGGAAAATCTTCATATTTTTTCCTGAAGAAAACTTTTTTAAATCTTATATATATATATATATATATATCCTTTTTATTTGGATACCAATTGCTTATCATACTTTAAATAATATAAAAAAAATCTGAATCCAAATAAGTTATGTTTTTAAATTTAAACTTTGAATGGATTTTTATTTAGTTTAAACAGTATTTTGCAGCAAATTAAGTTGGATAAGCTATTGTGAAAATGCACTCAAAGTTTAAATTCAAAAACATAACTTATTGGGATTCAGATTTTTCTATATTATTCAAAGTCTGATAAGCAATTGCTATCCAAATAAAAAGGAACTGATTGCTTATCTGAAAAACGGGGACAGTAATTTTTCTATTTGCAACCTTTATTATCTACAGAAAAACATCAATTTTAGATTTTTAAATTGTTTTCAAGTTTATTGTTTATTGTAATTCGATTTGATTTCCACTATATCTCTTTAGTCCTAAAACATAATTTTCAGGTGGTTAAACACAATTTGTCTACTTCATGTTGGTCCTTTCAGAAAATAAATAAAAGTATGTATAAATTATTTAATTTTTATCAGAAACATATCATAATTTTTTAATTTATTCGACTTTTTGTAACATTGTTAAATACTCTTATTCTTACAAGAAATTTATTTTCAAAGCTCAAATTGTTCACGCTTTTAATATTAGGAAATAAAAAGAAAGAAAGATGAATATTCGTTTTACATTTATTGTATGCACAGAAACAAATTAATTTGTGTGTTTAGCCTATTTTTTATGTCCAAGAAATTGCAACCTCATTATTTGAAGTGAATTTAAATCTGTTGAGGAATCTGGTTCTTTTCTTAACTTATCGATTTTTCAGGTTCCTAATTTATATAACCTTGCTTAAAATAAACATTTACAACCTCAAACACATTCACACATTTCAGAAAAATTATTATTTCTCTAATAGGAAATTATTTAATAAGAATATTTAATAAAATATATAAATAATATAAATAAATAACAACATTTTCTCTAGAAAAAATGGAAAGTTTTCATCATAAGTTGTAACACTTGTTTCTGATTTTATGCTTATATTTTATGTTTTGTTTATCGTTCATAAAGAATTTTTCAAAATTGTTGCCCTATTTTATAAAATTAATCTTTTTTCGCCTAGTTTAAAGAAACTTTCCATTTTTCTATTTTTTTGTTTAAATGAATTAATTCATAAAACCCAATCAAAAATCTAAACATTTTATATTAGAAGCGTATTCCTTTTAATTGAAAATTTGACCACCATATTTTTGGTACAGAATTCATCTCGAAAAAAAGCTCTATTTGATTTAAATTTCATGTATATATTTTGATAAAACGTTTTCTTCTTTGGCAAAAAATTGAAAAAATAACTAAATTTTTAACAAAATAGATGAATTCTCAATAAGAAATGTAATAGATGTCATTTCAATTAAAAAAATCAATTTTAAAGGAAAATAGGAATGCATTGCAATTTTCAGACAAGAAAAGTAATTTTCAACAAAAAGAGAATTTTTTATTTTCAACGAGAAAGTTAAATTTGTAAACAATATAATTAATTTCTAACCAATTATTTTAACTTCCAACAAAATTGTTGAAATTTTGAAAAAAGTTAGACGTTTTAACAAAATAGTTGAATTGTCAATAAAAAATTATCAATTTTCAAACAAAAGAGGAACAGATAATTTTCACGCAAGAAAAAGTAATTTTCATCCAGAAGAAAATGAGTTTTAACAGGAAATTTAAATTTTCAAATATCAACATTTATTTTTAGGAAAACAGTTGAACTTTCGACCATATAGTTAAAATTTTGACAAGAAAAAATGCACTTTTAACAAAATAGTTGAATTTTCAAGAATGTAGTCGAATTTCTGTGAAAAAATCAATGTACAACCACGCAGTTGAGTTTTTACTCAGAAAATGTTTTGAATTAAAAAAGATCAATTTATACCCAACAAATGGTATAGTAAAAGTGATTTTCAACTAAAAAATAAAATGATGTTTTCCACCGAAAATTGAATTTTTAATCAGTAAAATTAATTTTTTAAATATTGATCCAACTTTTAACTAAAAATTAGAAATTTTAACTAAAAATATAACCTTTTAACAAAACAGTTGAATTAAAAAAAAAATACATTATTGACCAAGCAGTTGAATTTTCACAAAAAAAAAGATAAATTCTCAATGAAAAACTTCCTGGTTAAATTTTTATTGAAAACGAATTATTTTCAATTAAAAATACATCCACTAAAAAATTTGAATCATTAAAAAAATAGTTGAATTTTCGAAAAAACAGTTAAATATTGAACAAAATAAATTAATTTTAAACTAAAATGATGAATGTTCAATTTCACATTTAATAATAAAAAATAAAATTTGTACTCTACACGTAGAGAAATTTCAAGAGATTAATTCACGGAACTGCTCCTGGACTTTATTCACGATTTGGCACAAGAACTAAGATTTTGTAACACTTGCTTTTAGAACAACGATCGTTGCTTTAAAAGCAAGGGTTCCGAGATCTTAGTTCTTGCACCAAAGCTTGAATAAAATTCAGATGCAGTTCCGTGACTTAATCTTACCAAGCTCAGCAGCTACTTTCTGAGGATGTATTCGTTAAATTTTAAAGAGCTTTAACGAAAGAGAATTCACAACAAGGGTTATCTATAAATTGTAGGTAAACATGAGGATCTTTTCGAATAGCATACTTACCAGAAGCATTCGGAATACGATAGATATTTGTCTAGGAGGTGGCCTTGGTGGCTTGTGTGACCTTTGATCTTTAGAAGCTCCCTCCGCATCTAAATTCATATACATAAATCAATTGATTGATCTTAAAACCTGACGCAAAACAGAAGGAGCTAAAGTTAGGCCCCACTAAATGCAACGTATTTAACCGTGTCAACGTTTTTTTTTAATTTGTAACTATACATACTTCAAGTTGAATGAAAAATATAAAAATCTAACTAAAAAGTTAACTTCTAGGTAATAGTTCAATTTTTTACTGAATTTTTTAAAGTTTTTAACTGGAAATTATTATTTTGCAGTAAAAAATATCAATTTTCAACCAAAAATAAAATAATTACATGTTCAGTTAAAATAAATAAATTCTCAACAATAAAAACAAAAATGAATTTCAACCAAATAGTTATATGTTAAGAAAAGCGATAGAGTTTTAACTAAGAGAATACACTGCAGTGCAGAAGTTTTAGGCCACCTCTTTTTTTATGACCAAATAAATTCTCCTAATTTTATTTATACCAGAGCTAAAATAATTTCCTTGTAATAGGTTAATTGTTTTCGAAATTATGTATAAAATAAGCCCAGGATGAAGCAAATGTTTAGTGTACTTATCAAAGAAAAATTATTTATGGCAAGATTCCATCCCAAAAGATGAATTTTCATCTCGGGAGATGTATTTTATAATAATAAAATCGGTAAATTTTCTAATTTTCTAATTGAAAAAAACTCTTTAACCAGAAAACACGATCATTCAACGAAGTACATTATTTTTCAAGAAAATTGTTAAATTTTGAAACAAAATTACGAATTATCAACAAAGCGGTTGAATTTTCATATCGAAAACATGAGTTTTTGACAAAAGAAATATATATTTAAAAAAAGTTAAATTTTCATCAAAATTGTCTATTTCTTAAAGAAATAGTTACATTTAACCGAAAAAATAAATTTTAAACAAAGCGTTGATTTTCAATTAAATAATTTAATTTAACACTAAATAGTTGTACCCTCAACCCAACGAAATCAGTTTAAACATAGTCATTTGCATTTTTAACAAAAAGGGATGAATTTTCATCCAACAAGAATAATTTTTGCCAGAAGAGGCGAATTTTTAATAAAATACGTCATTTTCTACTAGAAAATATAAATGTTTAATAAAAATTAAAATTTTCAGCGAAAAATATCATAATTACATCCTGAGGTCAAGATATTAATTCTCAAACAAAGCTGAATTTTCAACAAAATAGTTAAATTTTCTTAAAAAAATATGAATTTTTGACTGAAATAGTGAATATAGAAAACTTTAATTTTTAGCAAGACATAAGGTTGTTTGAATCTTAAGTCAATTATTGCGAAAATGAAAAATTCGTAGACATTGCTGTTACGTAAATAATAAAGTAAGTTCGAATAGATCAAGTGGGTAAATAATGTCGATGTTTTTCTCGTGTAATGTTTGAACTAATTTTTGATTCTTTATACTGTTTTAATTTGTTTAAAAATTTGTTCTTTCACGTAGGACCGGAAATGAACGCGTTTTATGAAACTTATGTGTTCTTTAATTAATGATGAAAAATCTCTAATTTATTTGCACAATTTTTAAATTATTCATGAAATTTTCGTATTTTCTAGTATGAATATACAAGGTGTCCAAATTACTGTTGAATGAGAAACCTGGTGGTGACGTTAGTTTTTACCTTGATGATGACTTTCTTGGTTATTTCAAGGTCACCTTTTTTTAAAATGGAATAGCCCATTTTTGACATCGGCAATCGAAAGATTTGAAAATTTTACGTTAGAAAGTGTAGTCAGGTAATAGGTAAGGTCTGACCTCGATGGACGTCTCAAGGTCATTAAAACTTTAATATGGTCTGAACATTTTTTCCCAAGCTAAGTTGCGAAAATCATCCTCTTACACTACTTACTTACTCACTCAAACAATGAACATTCAATAGTGACCATCGAGTGACCTTGACCATGACCATCAAGGTCACATTAAGGTCAATTTTTGTTTTTTAATTAAAACGACTCTGTTTGACATCGGAAATCAAAATAAGGGACAATTTTACATTAAGAAGTGTAGTCAGGTCATAGGTAAGGTTTGACCTTGAGAGCCATTGGTCAAGGTCACTCTATGGTAACTATTTAATGTAAATTGTTTCAGTAAGTAAGTAGGGTAAGAGGATGAATTTTAAAAGCTGAAGGTCATGGTCAAAGGATCAGAAAATTTTACAGATTTTGTAGAGATTTTTCAGAATGCTGTATCTCAGTAAAAAATTGTCATATCAATGTCTTAAAAAAGCATTTTGAAGCCCCAAGTTTCTAGTTTTGAAATATTTTGGAAAAAAATTAGTTATTTACACTTAAGTATGTTAAAAACCCCAAGTCATAATATCTATTTAAGATTATTTTGTATAATTGAAGTGTTTATTTTTTGTATGCTTCATTGCACAACAAGGTCCTCATGCTTAAGAAAGGTACAAGGTTTTTATGAAAGAGTACGATTTCATTTTATTTGAATTTGGCTTTTTATTAATCAGCCTAAACTTTACTCACACAATGAGGTCTTAACATTTAAGTTGAGTGCAAAGTCGTTACGAGAACACTTTCTGATTTTCTTTCATATTTTTAAATTTTATTTTATTAAGGCGTCTAAGCTTTACACACACAACGAGGTCTGGACATTTAAATTAAGTGCAAAGTCATTACGAGTTTCGCTCTACTTTTAAATTTAAATTTCAAATAATCTATTCTATTAAGATTGTCAAGGAATTAAAGTAATTTACACTTAATTTATTCAAAATTTAGAGTATGATAATGCACAACAAGGTATCCATTGTTAAATGGAGTGCAGAGTCGTGACAATCATCACACACGTTTATATAATTGATTTTTCAATATTCCCCACAATTTTCTTTAATTCACAATAAAAAATGTAATCATGCACAACAAGTTCTCCATCGTGAGATAGAGTGCAGTGTGGTTAGAAACATAACATACATTTAATTAATTAATTTTACAATTAATTTTTCAAAACTACTTTAATCACCCAAATTCCAAAATAAATAAGGATAATTTCTTAAAGAGAATAAGATGAATCACAGACAAGTAGTTCTCCTTAAATCAAATTAGTATAACGCCAATTCACCATTAGAGACGGCGTTCATTGACAGTTTTCCTTAAATGGAGCGGAAATACAACAAGCACCTTAATCCTCGGTGAAGCTTTTAGGAGAAGAAGACCTGGTCCTTATTAGCTGGTGGCCCGCACGATCGATCTTATAATCGAATAATTTCATGAATCACCCCTTAGCCCTACCTGGCTGTCCACTTTCAAGTCAGGGGCGTATCAATAATAATATTCGCCTGTACCTTTATAATTAACTTCCAATTATGAAAATAGAACGGACCGTCTCAAGCTCTAATGCGAGATATCCCTCAGTTTAAAAATTAGCACTTGTGACTTGAAACTGTTGTTGAAATTTTGACCATGATTCCTCTACAAAAGTGATTCCCTGTAACCGTTTGTCATAAAATTTTTGCGACCAATAATTTTTTTTTTTTTTTCTGCAAGAGTTATTAAATGTGTAGAGTATGGTTAAAGTAAGATGTGTCTTTTCTTTCATGATGCATCCTCTTCCGTCAATGTGAATTCTTTTTTTTTGTAGTAGTAGTGGCAGTGGTAGTAAAAGTAGTAGAAGTAGCAGTAGTAGTAGTAGTAGAAGTGATAGTCCGAGAACCACCACAGTTGTCTGTGGTGGAGGGGAGGTGATACCCCTAATTGTCGCATCCCTGGTAGGCCGTCAGGGGAATGCTCGCAGGCAGCAGGCGGTAGGGCCGAAATAAAATAGGCTCCGCGGACTAAACACATTAAGATCCCCAAGATAAGGCGCAAAAGACCGTGCCGAGGTCTGAGTGGCACCAGAGAGTGGTGTCGCAAACGGTGTCTCTAGGATAGCAGGTCGCCTCCTAGTGTATATAGACCCTAGCCCGCATTCGGTGCTCGGCGGGGGTGGACCTTTACTTCCCTAGCTACTCGTGGGATAAATATAGCAACAAATGAAGAAATACCAATTCGAAGGGAAAGTAAGGAGTCGTCGTTGGAGCTGGTGGAAATGAATGACGAGGAAAGAGTTTGAGATGATTCTAGATATTATATGAGAGGAATGAGCGAAGAAATGAATGAGGCAGTGGACCTCATTGAGGAACTAAGTGGAGTTTTGGGTGAAATGAGGATGTTCTCTGACACCCAGAGAAATATGTTTCAAAAAATAAGGGACGGTTTAGAGAAGGTGCAGGGTTTAATGACCAAGCTGTCTGTGAAGGTATATTTGACCATAATTAACCTCAAGAGGTTTAACACAGATGTTAACCACATGGATGAGGTTATGGAGAGATCTTGCACGGAGAGGAGCTCGAGACGGGGCACTAGTTATAGCGGGACCCAGAACGAAGAAGCCGTGGAAACTCCCGCTCTCCAACACGGAAAAAGAGAGCGGGAACCCACCCTGAGTCCAGTTGTGGCAGGTAGCTCGAAACAGGCGAACAAGAAGCCGAGGGTCGGAAGTGCGCCCTCGCCTGCGACCTGGACTCCAGGAAAAAAAGGAGGAGAAGAACCTGTTTTCACTGAGAGGACAAAGAAGATGCAGCAGCGAGCTTGACCCGAGGCGGTTTTAATCAAACCGGCCAAGGGTATGAGTCACGCAGAGGTCCTTAAGGACCTCAAACAAAAGGTAAAGCCTGACGCCCTTGGTGTAAATATCAGGGGGGTCAGGCGAACTAGAAACGGACACTTGAAACTGGGGTGTGCGTCCTGTCGCGTACAAATAAAAACGGAGAGTATGAAGTGATGTCTCTGCCTAGGCTTCGGCCACATAGCAGCAAGCTGCGAAGGCCCAGATAGAACAAAGTCATGCTGGAGATGTGGCAAGGAGTAACATAGGGCTGCAGCTTGCGTAAGTACGCCGCAGTGGTACCTCTACGCTGCAAAACAGTAGAAGACCCGGACAAAACATCTGCCGGGGACGATGAGATGTACGAGGTTGAAGGAGGCAGCTTCGCCGAAGAAGTCCCTTGTCTGGGTGCAGATAAGAATGACAAGCAGGCACAATGAGTTGGAAGCCGAAACACGGCTTACTGGTCTAGTCAGTAACAATTTGAGAGTAAGTAAATATTAGTACCTTTTTGAGAAAGGTTATGAGTCTGGATAGATGGAGGAGTTGCCTGTTGTAACGCAAGCCATTATAAGTAGAATCCAAGCACCTTACATGTGCCAGTTGAAAGGTTTGACTGACGAAAAAGTTGAAGGTTTTTTTGACGAACAATAATTAACTGGGGTAACAAATAAAAATATTGAGGAGTGAGCATTTCAAATTGAAAAAAAATTACGGACTACAGGCAAACGAAATGAATAACAATATCTTATCCACACATGAAAAAATATTCAAAATGATACCAAAATCAATATGATTTCGATATGCAACAAAAATGATACTGAATTCAAGAGTATATTAAGTAAACGAAGTGAATGATCGACACATGAGATCATCATGATCTGATCGGGGATCATGTACAGTCTGTCAAGTTAAAGCGTGGGTAACTTTTTTGGTAAAATATTTTATTTAAACGCATGTTTCTACATGGAATTACATTTGTCAAGGTGTCGAGCAAAATGCTTTTCTGTTAGTATTTTGTCCAATCACCGCCGGAGTCGATGATGGCCTGGCACCTCGAAGGCCAATCCAACGTTACGACTCCAGCCTCCTCCTTCCAAGCCTTACACAGCTTGCTGCGGTGTTTGGGATCATTATCCTATTGCAGTATCCAGGTCTCGTTTTTATCGACGAACATCTTTTTGGCAGATGGTAATAACGCCTTTTTGTAGATTTCCACCATTTTCTCCGCGTTCAGGTTGTAGGTGAATAGGTGCAATCTCCCAAACCCATGTTTCGAGAAACAACCCTGTCGAACCACG
>NC_046661.1:133722831-133726971 GCF_010883055.1 Belonocnema kinseyi
GGGAGCTCTTCTTAATATTTTGACACCAAAATCATGTCGATACACCTTACCGACTGCGAGTAAAGCCACCCACGCTTTAACTTGACAGACTGTAAGAAGTCAAGCCAAGCTAGCTGACGTTCTTGGAGTACTTTAGCTCACATAAAAGCTTTTTATGGTTTCTGATCGTTATATCGTTATGACACCCGCGCCAAGAATTTGCAGCCATTTTATTTAGTCTGACCAACGAACCAACAATAAGATAAAATTGTTCCGAATAGGCAAATCATTATGATCTCGAGGGTGAAATGATCGCTATAGCAAAATATACTGCAACAAAATTGATCCTATTTTTTACTGTGCAGTGGGTAAGTTATTCTAAAAAAAAGTCAGCACTTAATGTATAAGAAAATAGGTTTCCGTGGATTCAGCCAAAATGATATATATATAATTAAAAATTTGACATAAGGACAACCGCAGGATTTCGCAGGGAGCGGGTGCTAATTTGAAAAATTGCACCCGCTTCCAGCGAAATCGCGGTAAAATTTCAGCTCCAATCACGTCTCACGATCGTAAGATAGGTGGTTACAGTCTGTAAAGAAATCAATACGACGATCCAGCAAAAGCCTCGTGCATCCTAAAAACATGGAGCGACCCAAGGACAACCGCCTTCTGCATTTTCCCGCAAGTGTTCTAGCATATTGTTGACACGCAGGGATGCTTTTTAGGCCATTAGCAAGTGAAAGCTTGGCACCTCCAAGAGCGCCAATGATCAAGACGATCAGTTTAACAGAATATTCCGGGTACAATCGTTGCAACTCCCTTATAAGGTCTCGATACCTCTCTTTCTTTTCATTCTCCTTAGTTATGATGTTTTTGTCAGCTGGTGCCGAAAATTCGATAACGAACATGGTTTGCTTCTCGAAGTCAAGAAGAACCATGTCAGGCCTCGAGTGAGCAATAGAAAAAATTGTCGAGAATATAAAGTTCCAGTATATGCGACACTTCCCATTCTCGATGGGACGTCTTGGCATGAAAAAATGATACGCTCCGTACCAGAATTCAATCCGGGCGATTTAAGGAAAGCGAACGTTAGCTCACAAGACATTGACTGATCCTTCACATTTCTGTGGAAGATACCGTGCATCCTCTAATCGAGGAGCTAATCGCGGAAGTTTTTTTCTTGTGCTTTCTTAATCCGGGCTTTCAGGAGTGAGTACTCGAGATAGATAAGATTTGATGCATTTTGCTCACCCCTAATACTGAAGTCAGGTCCGAGTGTTTCAGCAGCTTCCTCCGCTGCTTTGTACAGAAACGCTCCTTTGCCCACTTCTTCGTGATTCTTGATTATTTTAAGAAGAGGGTCTCTTCCCTTTGCAACTCTATGTGCTGTACCCAGAATAATCCTGTTGTGAAGACATTAAAAAATCGATATTCCGCGACCCCCTTGACGGCGTGAGATGTACAGTCGCGGAACGGAAGACTTAAGATGCATGCTTTTGTTCATGTGTATAACCTTTCTTGTCCCGATATCAAGAGATCTGAGCTCGTTCTTTGTCTATGGAACTACTCCAAATGAATAGAGTAGTACCGGGACGGCAAGCATATTCATTGCAGATACTTTGTTCCTCGCCGACAGTTCGGAAGACCAAATTTGTCGGATGAGACGTTTGTATCTGCTTCGGAAAGTATCCTTTATAGATATCACATCGTGAATGCGGCTCTGTGGCACGCACAGGTATGTATAAGTCTCTACAGTGCAAAGGCGCTTCTATCAACAAGCTCAGGATCTTAAGGGATGCCATTAAGTTTTCCTCGCTTCAAATAAACCTTCGCGCATTTGTCTAATCCAAAATCCATTCTAATTTCCTTAGTATATCGTTTGACAATCCCCAGAGCTAGATGCAGTTGCTCTGTTTACAGCATAGATCTTAAGATCGTCCATGTAAAATTCATGAGTGACCTTGTACTTTCGATCTACAGGTTTGCCACACAAGTACCCTTCGGAATGGCGAAGTGCTAGAAATAGTGGCAATAATGTAAAGCAAAAGAGGAGTGGGCTCATGGTGTCGCCCTGAAAGACACCTCTCTGAAAGGTGATCTTGTTAGTTGTCACACGATTTTTCCAGATGAGATAGTAAATCTGGTTTTCCAAAGCGGCATCAATCTCTCTATGCACCGAACTATTTGCGGATGAACCTTTGAGATTTCCAAAAGACAGATGATAAGTCTATGGGAGGTCGAATCGAAAGCTTTCCGATAATCAATCTAGGCCATCGATAGGTCACGCTGGTAAAATGCTGCATCTTTGCAAACTCATCTATCGATGAGCAGGTTCTCCCGAGATCCGGGTACGCCTTTCTTTGAGCCTCATTGTTCATACATTTCTTGCCACACAGGTTTAATTGTGAACAATCCTATCATTTAGGATAGCTGTGAATATCTTATAAAGTGTGTTCAGACAAGTTATTGGCCTGTAATTCTTCGAGTCAACTAAGTTGTCTATTTTCGGCAGGAGTATTGTGCGCCCTTCCACCAACCACTCTTGAATCGGCTCCTCCGACTTCAAATGTGAGGTGAAAATACGGGCCAAATGCTGATGGGTAGAAGAAAACTTCTTCCACCAGAAGGTTTTGATAAAATCTGGTCAATATTTCTTAATCCCTCTTAATACTTTTTCCACCTCCTCGGTAGCGATGGGTGAGCATTCTTTATCAGGTGTTATAAGGGAACACATAACTCCTTGAAGCTATTTATATTTTCTGAGTCTTTGTCCAGTCTATGCTGAACTTCGTAGACTTCTCTCCAAAATACTTTGACCTCCTCTGGTTTGGGTGGCTGTTCGAAAGTAACTGGAGGGTCTTGAAAGAGTCGAGATGGGTCAGAGAGAAGCTGTTAATTTCCTCTGACCCACCTCTCCCTCCGCTCTAGACTTCTCTCAGCATCAGATAGTATCGGTTTTCTTTCAACAATATGCTGCCTGATTGTCAGCAGCTTTGACTTGTTAAATGTGTGATGACGGGTCCAGAGTTCGCGCGCGAACTTTCGAACCTTGGCGGTAAAATATCTGCCAGACGTGATGTAGTCAATGAAACATTACATACGGGACGCGTACTGTCTTGCCCAGCCTATCTTTCTGGCAAGTTGATGTATTCGTAATTTGGTCTTATGATCAACTGTTGGTTTTGTTTTACGGTTCGCATCGGCCAAAGCTCTCGCTGCATTATACACAGAATAATTGATAGCTCAGAGGTTGAATTCTCTGGAAAAATGTCTACGAAGCTCATCATCCATTTCAGCCAGATCTTTAGGCTTGAGAGAAACCTTGGTTTTGATGTTTCTTCGGGTCGTAAAGCATCGCTCTTCATCTACTGGATGTCTGCCCGCAGTTGGTCTTAGTGTCGCCTCTCTTTCTTTGTTGCCGGTTTGTGCTAGCTGTGGAGTAGGCGTTCCGCTCACATAGCCCCTTTTGCGGAGTAGTTCAGCATGGTTTCGCAGAGATTACTGCGAAAAGTGCGATAGCTCCGGGTGTTTCTCGCACCACAAAGCATGCGCGTTCTGTTGTTTTGAACCACACTTACCAAAACTATGTTTGTCGTTGTCATGGTTGTTCCTACGAGAAGCTAGGGAAAGGGGTTCGCCCATCCTTGTAGAGCCCCACATGCAACGATAAGACTGCGTACTCTGAGAGGTCGCCTGGTATCTCAGAGTCACCGTTCTAGACACCTTATCCAGGTGCTATTCAGCTTTTGGCACGGTTTGCACACCTCCGTTTGGGGTTTAATTCCTTCGGGATCACTCCTGGACAATTGTCCGCGACTGCCTATTTATTTTTGTAACCATATTCAGCAAAAATCCTTGGTACAGGGACCCTCTATCCGCAACCCGAGGACGCGTTCGGAGGATTTGTCATAGGCCCTTCGGTTTGATTGTGGAGGAATCAAAACCGAACCGCATATGTACGAGGGTATATCAATAAGTCCTTAGAAAGACCAACAGATGGCGCGCGAATCGCTCCAAATCATCTGTTTTCAGTCAGCACCACTCCCGACTAGATACATGGTGCAGTCACAGTCCACATCTTCTGAGTTTGCGTGTTTTTATAACCAATTGAAAAAAAAAATTGTTCGTTAAGAAAAATGGAAAAAAACGAGTTCAGAG
>NC_046661.1:133727071-133745373 GCF_010883055.1 Belonocnema kinseyi
AGAGCTCCAAGAAGATTATGTTGAAAAATAAAAAAAAATTTACCCAAAAAAAATTGTTTTTATACTTCATTCTAAGGACTTATTGAACTACCCTCGTATATTATGAGGAACTAATAAAAGATCCGGAATAAATTTAGAAAAACGGACATTTTTGCGCTATAAGGCGCTAACTGCTCAATTTTTCTGAAAAGAATAAATCCTGTGTAAAGTCACAATTTATCTTTGACTCATGCACAGGCAATTCTCTTGCCTATTGAAAATGTTAAAAATCTTAAAAAGACTATCTCTAACATCTCGAGATGCTCCAGGACTAGTGCAGTTATAAGTATAAAGAATAATTAACTAATTCGCTTGTTTTTCCATTTTTCGGTGGGATATATGTTACTTTTGAGAGCTTTGGCGTCATCAAGACTCCTGTGAGGACATCAATTACTCTAAAGGATATCAAAGAGTCTCAATCTGCTTATTACCTCGTGGGAGTGCTTATCGAAATAATTCAAATCATTGCGCCCTTTTCGTGAAGAAAAACGCTACCGATATCTTTAAAAATCGAACTTGGAAGAGAAATACGCTGGAAAATAACAGGATGTAATGTATTTATTTGCGTCCCGCGACCGGTAAATGGATCCGTGACTCTTTTCTTAAACCAAACATTAACCGTTGGGGTAACCCAAAGGTTTTTCTATTGGATCATGAGAGTGAGTTCATAAATATTACTCTTTTTTCTTTGGTACAAGAATTTAAGATTTGTCATGCAACTACTTGGCCACACCATCATCAAGGTTCATCAGGGCGTTCTAAGGATCTAAGAAGCTGTTGATGAATATCGGACCGAGCAGCTTGAAGCAGCTCGTAGAATAAATAAAGAACAAAGACCTTTTAAGAAGATAGAAAAAAGAACCGGCATGAAGTATCCAGGAGTGAGGTCGCCTACAGAAACTGAAAAATTAGAGCTCTTTCGAAAGAAATATAATTTGATCGACGCTGCTACAAAGGTGGATAAAGTAGAGATTGAAATACAAACTACTATCTCAAACCCTAAGGTTGAAGTCGATATTCAAGAAGAGGATCCTCTATTTTCTGCACCATCGAGATACAAGGCATCACCTCCTACTTCAAGAAAAATAGGAAGTTATCTGGAATGTGAAAAGCGTGCCTTACTAAAAGATCTTACCATCGAGGATCCAATCTTAGAATGTGTTGAATGAAGTTCAAAAGGCCCAAATAGGATGTTTACCTAACAAATGTCTGTCTTTCCAACAAAGAAGAGCTCTCCTACTCGCCGTTCATTCGAATTTCAATAAGCGTCAGGACCAAAACATCTACATTCACGACAAAGAGGCTCTGACGAAAAGGTACCTTCTCTTCTTAATAATATCCTGTCTGTAAGATCTCCATGAAAAGAATTTTCTCTACCATTGTGGCGAATTTTATGTGAAGACATCCAGCCGGCTGCTTTGCATGGCTGAACGAAAAAGAAAATCGTTAAATTTCCCAACATAGCGACAGGAAGAATGCGAATCGTCGCGCCCTTTCAGCAAAGAAAAAAGTTCCTAGGCTATGCAAGGAGGGCTTCTAAAACATCTTTCAGACCTATTCACCGAGTCTCAAACCTATATTAGGTCTTAACTCTGCAAGTGTCGTTCTCGCATTGTTCGCCCTTTGTTCTCCATTGTTCCCGCTTCGCCAAGAATAGCTTTGTTTGTGTGTTTAACCTCCTGATGAAAGGAGCTGTTTTGACTCTGCCAATACCTGTCTTAGAGAAGCTATGGCTGCCTATCCACATATCTTAGAAGTCCTACCCAGGATTAAAATCTCATCGAGGAGTTGCCTTTATAGAGTCCACCTCATCATATACTTCGATTCAGCTGGTAAATCTTTTGTTTTAGTCTCTTAGCAAAACCTCCAGAAATTTAGCTGATTGTTGAAATGTGAGTTAAAAAACTAAAGTGAAAAATTCAGTCTGTTCTTCTTATTTTATTTTCAATGAGTTTTGTATTATTCAGTCATTTTGCCGATCTGAAATCTCTCAATTCTTCCGAGCAGAAACATCTGATTTTGCCAAACTGAAATTACGAATTTTACTGACCTTGGATTCCCCTCTAGCCGATTTCTGTTGTATTTTCGATAGCAAATAAAGTGATTCTCTAATTATATGAGAGGTTGAAATTAGAAATTCGTAATTCCTGGAGTTTGACATTCCATTACATCACATTTTGAAAAACGTCTGTTTAGGACGGTAATAATAGCATAGTGTTTTACATTCAATTAAATAAAGATCGTAACATTTCATTCCGAGGTAATTTTCAAGAATGTTGCTATTTAAAACTGGTCCAAGGAAGACCTAGTGCTTTGCTCAAGGTAGGAGAATAATTCTTCAAAGATTAGAAAATTCAAAATATTTTGCTAAAGTTGAATGCGCAGCGCTCGTTATGTACTATAAAAATTCAAAACATGCTTTCGCCAGAGCGGACAAGGTTCCAACGTCACACCGACACAAAGGCGGTTATTTTAAAGATGTATATCTGGCGCTTCTGAAAACTTCTGGACGCTAAACGCTTAACGTTTTAAATTAACAAAATGAGAATTTTCTAAATCTCTAATTTTTGAAGCAGCCAAACGCTAAGCGCTTAAAGTATTAGCTTATTCGAAATACTAACTGATGTGAGGGCAGAAATTGTGTAGGAGTAAAGGTAGTTTTTAATCTATAGACTGGGTTATAATAAGGACATAAAAATTCTTTGAACATAATGTTCTTATTCCACTTTGCCTGTTCAATAAACACAACTTCGATTAAATAATGTTTTTGTTCTGGATTATATCATAATTCGCATTTAAAATTTTTTAAAATGATATCAAGAGACTTCCATGAAATTGAATAACATTAAAAAGATAAAAAATAAGTTTTCGGGAAAACAACACACGCCATTAAAATTAAATAAGTCGGGAAAAATTTTTCATCCAAAAAATATTTACAAACTTACCATGAAGAATTTGTTTAAAGAACACGTAGTGTTTATTTTACTCGTAAATAGAAAAAATTTAAGAACAAAATTTTAATTTTTCGAAAAATAAAACGAGATGTCAACAAATTCAACAAATTTCTTATAAATTATTTTTAAATAGGAACGTAGCCTTTGCCCTAATTGTACAAGATAAAATTAGAATAAAAATACTATTTTTGGAAACACTACACAAGCTATCATAAAATGCTACAGAACGGAATTGTTCGCCTGAAGTATAACATTTAAACTGAACAAATTAAATTTGTTGAAAAACGACACAGGGTACAATGAAACACTTTTAACCTCCCCTTTTGGTATTACGTGCGCTTTTTCCATTTTTAAAAAAAACCACAGTAAAAATACGCCTGTTTTAATATCAATAAAATACATTTATTAAAACGATACATTTTTCAGGATGGCTGCGTATTAACATTACTGCTAAATAAGGAACAAATATTGGAAGTAATCATGAACAATAAAATTTGCACTTTATTTTGCAATATCTGATTCACCAACCCCCGGCCGAAGTATAGAAACTAATAAAATATACATTTAATATGATACAGTGAAACATAATATAGAAAAATTTCATGGAATGAGAATGTGTTGGTTGAAGCCGAAAGAGCTTTGACAAAAGAGCATTCACAATCACAAAGTTAAGCTAAAACAAGTTTCTGGTACTCGGAAACTGATTGTGCATAGTTAAAAGTCCTTAACTACTTTTTATAGTTGGATCGAGAAATGGCTTATCCGTTATGGCATATATGAAAAGTGACCATTGAACGCTGCATAATTTTTCCCCTTCTTAAAAACAAATTTTTTAGGAAAAATGATAGAAAATCACAATAAAACGTTTTAAATCATTATCAAAAGTATCAATTGGAAATTGAAAAGTTAACAAACTTCTACAAGATGTTCGATTATTAATAAACATAATCTACTGCACACTGAAATTTAAAAGAAAATAAATGATTTTATTATATATGATTCTAGAGCATTTTGGCTTTAACTATGCTTACTAGATACTGAAGCCAGAATTTTTAAATATGAGACCCGTGACTATTAATCGCAATATAGTAGCGAAGATCGTAGTCGAAGCAACCAGATTTTCTGGTGCTCAGAGCTCTTTTTTTCCAACTAAATTTCAGCTAGTCATGAGAACTAGTGCTGGTGTATCTGCATATACTGTCTGTGAAGTTTTGCCCAATTTCTAATGGGATTCACACCAAGTAGAGTCTTTAACTTTCCTTTGCTTACGTGGCCGTTTGTATTTTTTATAAAAGTGTGGAATCTGTTATTTTCCCATGGTTTAAATAGAAAGCCTTGTTGAAGTTCCTGGCGAGGAAATAATTTTGTATATAATTGAGACTCATCGGATGCGATTAAAAAAACAGTTTGTGGGAAAGGAACTAGGCCACCGTGACCAGTTTGATTATTAGTTTCGGGATTGTGTCTAAAATATACAGCTGTTGCAGTCCAAGAAGCTTTACTTGGAGCTAGTATATAAACCTCGTAGTAGTTACTTGGCATGTTTTCGAAAATCCATCTAGGATGATGATCTATCGGCAATCCACTAGGTTGGATAGTGCCAACAGCAGAATTACCATCTGACAATTTTATGACAATGTCGGAATTTGCTTCAATATGAATTTCTGGTTGAAATTCTTGAACTGGAGAAGATGAAGGAACTGAAGAAGTAGGAGGATTAACTGGAAACAAATTATGTTGAAAAACACCAGTAGGTCTCCGTTCTCTCTGGCGTGACTTTTTATTTCCAGTAGACCCCTCCGCTTCTAATTTTGAAAAAAGAAAGCAAGGCACTCATGTTCAAATATAACGATTGTCATAGGAGGTGAGAATCAGGCCCTCTAATTGATATGTATTTAACTATTTGTAAGTTTTGTGCAGATATTTCAGTTTTACATCGCTGAGAGTGCGATAATATGACACACCCGCGAAAAATCCTCTGTTACTGATAGGTCGCACCCAAGCTCAATCATTTTTTAAAGAGTAAAAATGATGATCTATCACGCAGAATAACAGGACTACAAAATAATTTTGGGAGTCTGCTAAGATTCTAATAGGTAGACTTCATGTTTTTGGGGTGAATGAACACGAATCGATTCGCAGAATTGAGCAAGCACGTGAGGCTTTGCAGTAAAATTCTAAAAATGGTTACAAACCTTAAATTTTATGCATGAATGTCGTACCCAAATCTACAAATCCCAAATTAACAAGCCGCAAACAAAATAACAAGCCCCAAACCTCCAAACCCCAAACCTCTAAACCCCAAACCCTAAATCAAAAAGCCCCAAACACACAAGTTCCAAATCAACAAAGCCAAAAACCACAAACCAAAACGTTCTATGCCCGCAAACCCCAAGTGCAGATGCTCCAAACCCACAAAACATACAAACCCCAAAGCAACAAACCCACAAGCTTCATATCCACAAACGTACAATCCCCAAACCCACAAATATACAAGCTCCATATCCACAATCATACACACCCCAAACCCACAAACTAACAAACACCAAACCCACAAACTCCATATCCACAAACGTACAAACTCCAAACCAAAAATCCCAAACCCACAAACTCCAAACTAACAAATCCCGAATCCACCAATCCCAAATTATACCATTTTCTCAATTGTTATTATAAGATGTGGGGTATTTGGGTTTCTGGAACTAAGGTAAGTGGCTTTGACGTTTGTGTGTTTGTGGGTTTGTGGGTTTGGGGATCGTTAGTTTGTGGGTTTAAGGCTTGCTAATTTAGGGTTTCTGGGTTTGGGGACGAAATTTATGCAGACATTCCAGGTTTTTAATCTTTTTTTAAATTTTACTGCTATTCCTGACGCGCTGGCTCAATTCTGCGAATGCATTCGTGTTCAGCGACCCCAGAAACATAAAGTATACCTATTAGAATATCAGTAGACCCCCGAAACCATTTTGTGGCCCAGTGTTATTGATACTTATTTGCTCATGGCATAGAAACCTGTTTATCAAAACAGCAGAGAAAAAATCAGGGGAGAAATACCAAAACTAGCACTGACGCTATTAGCTGGTGGGTTCGTCCATAAGGTACCTTACGTAGCTCAAAATTCTATGGACATAAAAAACTTTAAATTTCTAAAATTTAAATTTGAAACATTTATAGAATTTTCAACAAACAAGATTAATTTTCAAAGCAAAAAGACGATTTTTCAACAAAATACATACCTTTTTTAACAAAAAGTGGAATTTTTAATTTATAAATAATAAGTTTATAACTAAGAATAGAATAGTAAAATTTTCAGATAAAAAAACGAATTTTTAATACAAAAATTTAATCTTTAACAAAGAGGTTAATCTTCAAAAAATACAAATACTTAATCAACTAGCTTAACTTTCTATCAAATAGTTCAATTGTTAACTAAATTTATTTCTAAAAATTAAATTGACAGGTTTTTATCCAAACAGGTGAATTAAAATTTCACAAATATAATTAAATTAGAAACAAATATTTTGTATATTTTATAAAGATTCCAGGGATTTTTCGAATAATTTTAAGATGTCAAATATGTCGCTAAGATTTCGGATAGATTTAAAAGATTTTGGAAAAATTCAAATAATTTCGAAAATTTTATTAGATATTTTTTAAATAATAAAAATCTTTCGCGAGGATTTCGACAGATTTTGGAAAGATTTCCTAAAGATATCACAAACATGTAAAAGTATCGCAAAGATTTTTGTTAGATTTATGAAATTTCATAAAATTCAATGATTTCATAAAAATTTCAAGATTGTAGCCAAAATTACCAACTATTTTAAAAATATTCCAAATATTTCACAAAGCTTTTAGTATGTTCCTAAGGGTTTTAGAATCATTTCAAATATTTTGCAAAGATTTCAAGAATTAAAAAAATGTACAAAATATTTCAAAAATATTGCAAATATTTTATTAAGATGTCAATGAGTACACTAAGATTTCCAACAAATTTCAAAAAATTCGCCAAGATTAAAAATACGTCGCAAAGATTTTAGGTAGATATAAAAGATTTTAGAAAAATTGCAATAGTTTTCCAAATATTTTAATAATTTAAAAAATACTATTAAATATTTCAAAAATAATTGAAATATTTCACAAAGATATCCAATTTTCAGGCAGATTTTTGAAAAACACTAAACGATTCGATTAATTTAATTATTCGATTTCACGGACACACAAAATAAAATTAGCAAAACACAAAATGCACCAGATTATTATTTATTATTATTTTTTTGGCAAAATCATGTTTGATTGTTTACAAGGGATTCACTTCAACCCCTCTCATTGGAGTCTCCAAGTTTGGACTCCTCGAAAGTACCCGCTCTGATTTTTGGTCTCCAACACTTAACGTTAAAAAACAGTCCCTTTTTAACAATGAAACATGATTTTGTCCAAATATAAACTTTTTTGGAATATAACAGTGTTATTCAAGTCTCTGATCATTTTCGAATTTTACCGTGCAAATGGTATCGGATTTTTGAGCTCTTCATAAATGCCAACAATCAAGGTTTAAGTTTTTCCTAATGGGTTGGTATTTTTGTACATAGGGATGGTTTTTTTGAATTTTGTGTGGTGAAATCGTGAGCCTAAAAGAAGCCCAAAATCTGGTGCATTTTGTTTTTTACAAATTTTATTTTTCGCAACGGGGTTGTATTTTGAAAAAGGGGGTAGATTTCGAATTTTTTTTCATGCTTTTGGGAGCCTAAAGTAATCTCAAAATTCTGGTGTTCTTGGTGTTCTTTCTCCCAATTTCAGTTTTTACATAGGGGATTGTTTTATTTTCAGTAGGGGTGTTTTTTGGAAATTGGTTGTTGGTGCGTTCAAGAGCCCAAAAAAGGTTTAAAATTCTGACGTGTTTGATTTTCTGTTACTTTTACTTTTAATATAGTAGAGGTGCTCGCTTGATTTTAATCAGCATCTCCACTAAAAATTTGAATTTTCATGAAAAGTAGTGCAGCCCAAAAATCGGTAATACAGCCCAAAAATCGGTAATACAGCCCAAAAAAAGTCAAAAATTCTGACACAAAGAAATTTTTGTTATTAGAATCGATTAAAAAATTTAAAATTTAAGCTTGACTCAATGATTTCTCCAGAAAATGTTTCAACCAAAGTTGTCAAAACAAAGTTGTTGAACCCTCGAGTAAAGGAGATTCCTGTTTAATAAGCATTGAATTTTCATCTAGGAAGATGCATTTTTCACTAAGAAGCAAGCATTTTTAAATAAAAAAAAACAAATATAAAATAATTAATGTTTGTAAATTCAGGTTAAATTTTGAACATCAAAATATGATTTTTTAACGCAAGGTAAATTTTCTGCCAAATAGTCAAATTTTTAAACTAAAAGTAGACTTTTGAATAAAATTGTAGAATTTTTGACCAGAAACTGAAATTTTTATCACAGAAATAAATTTTTTAACTTCAAAAGCAAGTTCTCATAAAATACTTGAATTTAAATCAAAGAAAGATTTCAGTTAATATTTCCAACCCAAAATATTAAATGTAATCGAAAAGTAAATATTCTAAAATTCTCTAGTTAAAATGGATCAGTTATATTTTCAGTAAAATTATTCATTTTCAACAACAAGAAAAACAAATTTTACACATTTGTTATTAATCATTATTTAATCAAATGCGTAGTTTTGATTTCAATGGTAAAAAATGTTTTAAAAAAATAAAACTTTTGGAAAAACAAAACAAGCTATAAAAAATGAAAAGATAAAAGTTGCTTAAACAAAGAGGTGAGACACAAGGTACCAAAAAAAATGAATAGACCAAAGTTGGCCACCCGAAAATGATCCACAGATTTGTTACTACAAAATTATCTAAAATTTGTTTCAAACTATTTATGTAGAAACATGTTAAAAACGAAAATAATAAAATATTATTTTGCGAGAAAAAATATTCTTCTGACTGATTTGTATGAAAGTATCCTAACGAATTCACTAAAATAAAAAATATTGTCAACAAACATTGAACATCATTGTTAAAACAGAATCATAATATGCAGCCTTGTTATAAATAACTTAATGTTACGAATGAAAAATGCTCATCCTTTTGCGGGAAATATTTCTTTTCCCTCTTGTTATTAAAAAATTTGTTAGTTAAGACTTGTCATATTTTTTATTTCTATATATATTTTTTATTAATTACAGTCTCAGGTTCATTATTTACAAGAAAATATTATTTATTCAATAGGAAATTACTAATTAATAAAATCTAATAAAATAAATGAATGAGAATATTTCCTCTAAATACATCGAAAGTTTTCATTAATTTGTACCCTTTGGCTTCGTTTATATGCTTGTATTTTAGGTTCACTTTTATTTTTTTATAACCGTTCTTTAAAATTCTATTACTATTTCAACGTATTTTTTTCTTCTATTTTAAAGAAAGTTCCCCATTTTCTTGTTATTTTTCTTAAACATAAATTATATCAAAAGAACTCAATGAAAAGAACCCAAATGTTTTTTGTTAGAAGTTCATTACTTTTAACTGAAAATTTTCCATCTTATTTTTAAAAGAGGATTTATCTCGAAAAAAACTGTACAATTTGTTTAAAAATTCATGCATATATTTGGAAGAAAATTTGTCCTTTTGGGCAAATAATTAATCTTCTTGGTTAAAAATTAATTTTTTTGGTTGAAAATTTATCCACTTTTTTGAATGTTAAACAGTTTTGTTCCAAATTTCAACTTTGACCTACGTAGTTAGACTTCCAATTACAAAATATCATTTTAAATATCGTCATTTAAATATCACCAACAAAATAGTTCAACTTTCAAGGGTTTAGTCCAAATTTTCAAACAAAATAGTGAAGTTCCAAGCAAATAAAATTAAGTTTGAATCACTTGCATTTTTATACGAGAAATATGAATTTTTAAATTACAAAGGCGATACTCAAAAAAATAGTTGAATTTTCAACAAAATAATTACATTCTTAACCAAGCCGTTAAATTATCAACCGAAAAATTCGAATTCTCAATAAAAACTTCACTAGTTACAGTTTTGATTGAAAACGATAAATTTTCAATAAAAAAGGAGTAGTTAAACTTTGACGATAACAAAAGTAATTTTCATCCCAAGGGAACATTTAGTTTATAAAAGAAAAACTAAGTTTTTAATTAATAAAACTAATTTTAAGCGATCATGTTTAAATTTAACCAAATAATTTAAAATTTCACTAAAAAATATGAATTGTTAACAATATAGTTAAATTACTAATAAAAAATTCAATTTTCAACAAAATAGATAAATTTTAAACTAAAATGATAAATCTTAAATTTCCCAATATTTTACCTCTTCTTTTGATATGGCATGCACTTGCTTTAATTATTAGTTAATTTTTAATTATTAATTATTCATTATTAATATTTATTGATGAATCATTAATTATTTTTATAATTATGAAAAAAGGCAATAAAAATAAAGCTGTTAGAATATCAATGCAAATCATGAATTATAATGATATACTATAATTGGAATGATTAATTGTTGAGGTTAGCTGCTGTAACAATATACAATTATTATAATACATTTTAACACAATATAAAAAAGTTTGCACTTTAGACAACTTTTAATCGAGTGCGAAGCACCAGATACTTGATGGAAATGTGTTTATTAAAGCCAAATGAGCTTTAACGAAAGAGAATTCACAATAAGAATTATTCGTAAATTGAACAGGAGTAAATTTTCAAATAGCATACTCACGAGCAGCATTCGGAATTGATTGTTGTTGAGCAGGTTGCATTGGAAGGTAGAATGTTCCAGGTAGGGCTGCTTGGTTTGAAACTGGAGGAATAGTAGGAGAAACTCTTAAAAACCGATAGCCAGTAGTATCATTAAGAGGATTCGTTATTCGCCATCGTGAGCTGTGTTCTTCAGAAGCTCCCTCAGCATCTAGATTTTTCAAAATAAATGATTTATTCATTTTAAAATAAGACGGTTTTTACCAAAAAATTAAAATATTAATAAAAATAATATAAATTTTTAACAAATGGTTGAAGTCAAACCAAAATATGAATCTTAAATTAAAAATTTAATTTTCTACTGAATGGTTACATTGTTAACCAAATTCTTGAATCTTCAAACAAACAAGATTAATTTGGAAACAAATTGTTTCATTTTCACCGAAAAAGATGAATTTTTGAAGACAGTGATTTCGGACAGTAATACAAAAAAGGCTTAATTGAATACATCAATTTTCAACTAGAGAAGTTCAATTTGCATTTAAAAATATCAATTTTCAACAAAAAATGAAATAGGTACATTTTTCGTAAAGAGAAAATAATTCTAAACATCAACAACTACCTGGAAAATTTATTTTCTAAAAATGGAGGGTAAAGTTTCTAACAAGTTTTTGAATCTTATGAAATTAATATTCTACAAAAAACACGAATTTTGAACAAAATACAATAATTTTTAACAAAATAGTTGAATTTTCAATCAAATCATTATTATAATAGAGTTGAACATAATATAGAAAAGTTGTCGTTTCGTACAAAATTTTGATCGAGTGCGAAGAACTAGATACTTGATGAGAATGTATTTATTAAAGTCAAATGAGCTTTAACGAAAGAGAATTCACAATTAGTGTTATCCGTAAATTGTACGTGAACAGGGGTAAATTTTTGATTAGCATACTCACGAGCAGCATTCGGAATTAATTGTTGTTGAGCATGTTGCCTCGGTAGGTAGACAGGTCCAGGTAGGGCGGCTTGATTTGGAACTGGAGGATTAGTAGGAGAAATTCTTAAAAACCGATAGCCAGTAGTATCATCAGGAGGATTCGTTCTTCGCCTGCGTGACCTTTGACCTTCAGAAGCACCCTCAGCATCTAGATTTGTCAAAATAAACAATTTATTCATTTTAAAATGAGACGGTTACGTTAAGGAGTTAAAATCAGGTCCTTCTAACAAGAATGTATTTCACCGTGTGAACGTTTTGTTGTTTTACAGTCTAAAAATGGAGTTGGTAAAGTTTCGGACAATTTGTTGAACATAATATAGAAAAGTTCTCGTTTCGGACAAAATTTGATCGGATGCGAAGAAGCAGATATTTGACGAGAATGTGTTCATCAAAGCCAAATGAGCTTTAACGAAGGAGAATTAACAATAAGTGGTAGCCGTCAATTGAACGTGAACAGGTGTAAATTTTCGAACAGCATACTCACGAGCAGCATTTGGAATTACTTGTTGTTGAGCAGGTGGCCTTAATGGGTAGACAGGTCCTTCTAGGGCTGCGTAATTTCGAACGGAAGGAGTAGGAGGATGAAGTGCTAGAAAACTATATTCATAATTATCAGAAGGATTCATTCTTCGTCTACCTGACTTTTGATCTTCAGAAGCTCCCTCCGCATCTAAATTCGTAAAAATAAAACAATTTATTTATTTTATAATGTAACAGTAACAATATGGGGTTAAAATCAGGACCCTCTAACTGCAACGCATTTCACGGTGTCAAAGTCTTTTTTCAGATAGATCAGTTATGTATTAGTGAGAGCGTTATAATTTGATACATCCACAAAAAATCGTTTTTCTCTTATGTGGCAAACTCAATCATTTTGCAACAAAAAAGTTTAGTATCACAAAAAAAATTAATAAAAATAGTTTAAAGTTTAGCCAAATAGTTTAACTTAAACCAAAAATATGCATTTTCAAATAAAAATTTAATTTTCTACCGAATAGTTAATTTTTTTTACGAAATTGTTCAATCTTCAACCAATCCAGATTAATTTTGAAACAAATAGTGTCATTTTCACCCAAAAAGGCTGAATGTTTAAACATAGTGATTTCGGACCGCAAGGAAATTTTTTCTTTACATGCAATAATTTTCAACAATAAAAGATCAGTTCGCAATATAAAATATCTATTTTTAACAAGAAATGAAATAGTTGCATCTTTATTTAAACAAAGTTAATTCTGAACAAAAACCACAACCCGGAAGATTTATTTTCTAAAAATGAAATTGGTAAAGTTTATAACAAGGTGGTAAATCTAAAGTAATTTGTGTTCTTGAATTAGTGTTGTTAAATTGTCAAGGAACACTGCGAATTATCCATAAAAAGGTTGAACTTTCAACTCAAAAATATGCGTTTTTGTTTAAAAAATTATTTTTTTTTACCAAAAAGTTAAATTTTCATACAAATAGTTTAATTGATATGCAAATAGTTATATTTTACCCAAAAAATAATTTTTAACAAAATGTTACTTTTTAATTAAATAGTTTAATTTTCTATCAAAATCTTGATTTCTTAACCAAACCAGATTAATTTAAACCTAAGCATTTGCATTTTTATCCAAAAGGGATGACTTTTCATCCAACACCAATAATTTTCACCAGAGAATTGGGAAAGAATAACTTTTAATACAAATATTAATTTTCATAAAAAAATTATGTAATTAAATAGTGAGGTGAACAAAATAATTCCCAACTAAGACTTAGGTCTTTTCCTGATGAAAAATATTTTTTCTGGAAATTTATCTTTTGGTTTAAAAGTTTATCCTTTTTAGTAAAAATATTGCATTTGTGTTTGACAAAAATGCAAATATTTTGTGGATAATTTAACAATTTCCTAGAAAATTTACATGTTGCTTAAAATTAGTTTTTTTTTGTGTTGAAAAGTCAATTGAACTCTTTCAAAATAAAAATTCATCTATTTTTTGAAATTTGTCTTTTTTATTTGAAAATTCACCTGTTTTAGAAGAATTTTTATTTTTATTTTATAAGAATACTTTTTGCTTAAAAACTTAGGCGACTATTAACTTGCGCTTCACAATTCTTATTTCTTTTTTTAAAATGCATGTTTTGACCGTGAAAAGTCAATTAAATCCTTTTTTAACAGAAAATTCAACTATTTTATTGAAAATTTATCTTTTTGATTAAAAAATTCATCTGTTCGAGTAGATTTCATTTTTTCATGAAAATGTATTTATTTCATGGAAGATTATTCTTCTTTGCTTTATTTTTGGTTCTTGAAGATTTATAATTTTCTATAAAATTTAATCTCTTTGTTTGAAAGTTAAAATATTTTATGTGAACAAAATTTCTTTAAATTAAAATGGAACTGTATATTAAAAATTAATTTTTTGATGGGCCTTCAGTGGTCCAAAAATAATTTTCTTGGTTTGAAATTTCACATTTAATGGGTAAAAGTGGATCAGTTTCGTGCAGAATTAATTTTGTGCTTTTAAATTCATATTTCATGTTTGAAAATTCAATTTTCGTAAAAAAATTTGTATTTTTGCTTTAATAAAACTTCTTAACTACAATTTTTAGATAAACTTTTGTATCTTTCTTAAGTGAAAAAACGTTATTTTCTGAAAATGTGTCTGTTCGGTTTTATAATTATTTTTTTTTTGTATAAAATTCAAATTTTTTATTGAAACATTATATATGAAACTTTTTTCTTGGAAAGACATTTTTTTCTTTAAAATCTTTAGCAAATATTTTTTAAATCCTAGAAATGCGTTAAAGTTTCTTGCAATAATTTTGGAATTGTTGTGAAATTTCTTGACATAAAAAATTCCATAGTCATGGTTTTTGACTTGAATAACAATGTAAGTTTGAATAAATCAAGGTAGATTCTAATTTACACACTGTGGAAGTTTTTTAAAAATAATTTATCGGCTTTTATCTTACAGTTTTTTTAAATGCCGCAAAAAATCGAACGATTCGATTATTTTTGCGTAACTCACATTTTAAAACAAAAAGCTTACAAGAAAATCATAAAAAAAATAAACGAAGTAAAAATTTATCAATAAAAATATTAAAACATTATTTTTCAAAGAAAGAAATAATAATGAAAATAAAAACATATTAGTAAATATCAATTGGTTAAATTATAAAAAATTTTTTGGCTTTAGAAATAAATGAAAAATGCGTTCATTAATTAAGTTTGTGGAAGCAATAATAAATTATTATCAATTAAGAGCACCATTTCATTACTAAATGATAGCCTGCTAATATCTTAAAGAGGCATAATGTTTGCTTGAAAAATGCTTGCATCGATAAAATTTTATGTCATCAGTTGTCGCTCGATGACTAAATCTTATAAATAAATAATATTTTTTTATAAGTTTTGGCCAAATAAGCAGAAAATCTTGATTTATTTTACCATGAATATCTGTTGTGAATAATTGCTTAAAAATTTGTTTATAAAATAACGACAATGATACTCTTCTAAAAGAAATTTGTTTAAACAATTTTGTTTTTAAATAAAGAAAGTCTTTTATTAATTCTGAAGCCAATATGTTAAATTCGTAATCACCGGCTCGAAAATTAAAGAGTACGAGCCTATAGTTAAACCCATCGAAATCATTAATACAAAAAAATGTATGACTTTTGAAATTAGCAAGGGATATAATTAGAAAATTTACCATTTAGTGTATATTTTGCACATTTTCAAAACACCTAAATCTTTTGAGAAATGTAAATATTATAAATAATTACACTTACATTCTATGTAAAGCAATTTAACAAATACAAGAATTAACATTTCCTCGATAATCTTCATTTCTGCCAAACAGAGATGACAAAAGCAGATTTTTGAAGAATTTTTGAATTCGGAAGTGACAATTTTTCACGTTATCACTACCTCGCGTACTGATTACTATCCGATGACTAGGCTGTCTTCATTTTTTATTTGCTGTGAACCTATAAAGAAACAGGTTAAGCAATCAAATGAAATTCAGACCCAGAAAAATAAGACAAATAGAAAGTGATTTCTCAATTCTGTTTGTGGCAGAGTTCACATACTTTAACCAAATAACTTCCTGGAACAAACTATGCAATTTCAAAACCCTTTTTTCCTTAATTTTTCGTTCATCGAATTCTAGTTATAAATTAATTTTTCTTTCTTGATTGGATTTCAAATTTCGCGAAGTGTAAGATTTTCTGATTTATTGAGAAGTTCGACATATTAATACTAAATAACTTCTTGTCATCAAACATTAGATTAAAAACTTTTTAACCATTAGAAAATTTTTTAATTTTCAGAAATTGTTATGAACAAACTAAGCGTCCGAATATAAAACTGAAAACATTTTTACATTCGCCTCTGAAATAGACTGCCGTGCAAAAGTTTTAGACCACCTCTTTTTTATGACAGAATAAATTATCTTATTTTTAATTATACCAGAGCTAGAAAAAATTCTCTTTAAAAGATTGATTGTTTTCGAATTTCGGTATGAAGTAAGCCCAGAATGAAACCAATTTGTCTAGTTTTTAACTAGATATTGCAAAAATAGCATAAACTACAATTTTTTTAAATTTTCAATAAATTCCAAAATAGTTTACATTTTTCAATATTTTTGAGTACTTCAGGTGTCCCTCGTTGATTTGATTCTTCCTGAGTACTTCCTTAGTACTCGAAAAACTAAGCGACACGTATTTTTTATCTCCAGAAAAACAATTTAAGGCGATGGTACAGCCCCTCAAAGATAGGGGTGTTAAAGGTCGATTGTATAGTTTTGTGTATAAAAACCAAATTGATTTCGATCAAACGTGTTTGTTCAAAACTATTCAAAAGGTAAAAACAAAAACGACCTGAAAACACCATAAACATAACTTTTCAGATAAACAACATTGTCCAAGCATTTAGGGAAATAAATGGCCGAGAGATCAACAATCAGTGTAACATGAATGAAAACCACAAGTTGAACGTCGAAATCCAAAACTATATACAAATAAAAATACAACCAAAAATCCAGAAACGACACTAAAAGGTTGAAACCCCATTTAGCAATTACAACCTACTAGAGAAAAATCTAATCAAACACATGAAACAACACAAAGACCACAAAACGAACACAGCAAATCAACCCAATCACCCACACCCCAACAAATTCAAAATAAAATAAAAATTAATCCAATTAAAAATGATAAAGCCCATCTCTTCGAGCTAGAAATGCGAGAATTTCACGGCATTCGAGAAAATGTTATCTACACTTCCCCCTTTGTAAATGCAGATTCTGAATAAAAAGAAACCCTTCTCAAAACATTCAAATGTTTCAAGAATAAACCTTCCTTTTACTTATCCTACTCTACTCAGTTTTTAGTAAAACTATTAAGAAAATAAACAAAACGTGATCAGATAGCACACAAAAAACAATACAAAAACTCTAAGCCAGGTTCCACCCTACAAGGAACCCCAACAATTTTTTTTCCTACATCTAAATTTAAGCGCCATCGCTCATCCAGCCCATAATTATCAGTGCAAATCTAGAGAACCCAGCAGTCGCATCTCCTACTGGGTCTTACAAAACAGGGCGATACTCACGCCCCACTACTGAAAAAAAAATATAAAAAGAAGGGGGCAGATGAAGAATTCCAGATTAGTGGAACGTAACGTGTCGCGAGATGATAACTAATCTATGTGGCTTACCGACATAATAAGTAATATGCGGTGAATGCCTCTGCAAAATATGACTAACAGAAGGGTGCACAGGTGACCCACGTGACACCGGGGTGGAGCTTCACCTGGCTACAAGTGGGGAAAGGGCTTTAATGGCCAATCCCAACGAGAAAACTCGTCTGTTATCGGCCACTGATGCGTCGGTAAATTAAATCTTCTTGGGAACTAAATTGCGGTTACTTCTGAGAGCCCGGGTAGATACCCATTTTTACACATGCGCGTTATCCTTGAGGAAATGGAATTAGCTGTGATCTATGTAAAGGGATTTTCCTAAATTGAAATAAATGAGGCTTTATGCAAGAAGCGTAACGAGTCTAAATTGAATTATTTACAGGTTTTGAGAAAAAGAAGGTTTACATTATTTGATTTAATATCAATCTATTATGAAGATTGATATTCTTAAATTTATAGTAATTTAGCAGTCGAGTTCAAAGGCATTGAAATCGTTTAGATTGCTCTCTAATACGAGGCGATTTAATTTAATTAATATCCATGCAAAATCCTGTTAAACAAAATAAGAATCAAACGATCAAATTTGGACCACAATAAAAAAACGAACACCAAAAGAAATTTACAGCACCCACGAACAGGTTCTCTTTCTTTGATACCTGAGAATCGAATGAGGGTCAGTAGGCCAATCTGTTGTAAACACAATATAAATATCTGTTACAATTACATCAGAAATAGAGAAATTAAAAGAAAAACAGAATTCATGAAACAGCGACTTTATGTGTAATTAATCATATTAGCATAACTTTTGTTTACAGTCTGTCAAGTTAAAGCGTGGGTGGCTTTACTCGCAGTCGGTAAGGTGTATCGACATGATTTTGGTGTCAAAATATTAAGAAGAGCTCCCT
>NC_046661.1:133745473-133763978 GCF_010883055.1 Belonocnema kinseyi
CCAATCGAAAACGTGTGGGCCTTCGTCAAGCTGAAGCTTCGTGGAAGAAAGGTACACACATTGAAGCAGATGTGTCTACAAATTCGTCGGATTTGGAGGTCTCTGCCGAGAGAGTACGCGGAAAAACTCGTCGAAAGCATGCCTTCGAGGTGCCAGGCCATTATCGACTCCGGCGGTGATTGGACAAAATACTAACAGAAAAGCATTTTGCTCGACACCTTGACAAATGTAATTCCATGTAGAAACATGCGTTTAAATAAAATATTTTAACAAAAAAGTTACCCACGCTTTAACTTGACAGACTGTAACCCATCCAAATCAGTTTTTTAATTAATATATAACTTTTTTTGTTTTTCAATATAAAGCATTTCCATGAATTCCCTCTGTCTCTCATTACTTTCACTATGCAAAATTTGAACATTATCCCAGTCAAACTCATGGTCAACATCAACAAATGCCTTCGCATATCTGGCAAAAATATTTTTATAACAGCGTTCTAAACGAACATCACTTTTGTGTTCCTCTATCCCAGTATTAAGAAGTCTGCCAGTTTGTCCCACGTAATTCATTTTACAGATCCTGCAAGTGATCTTATAGACAGCACCACCCTGTTTAAAATTATCTGAAGGATCCTTGCCAAAATTTATCACCGAATCCATTTTAAATGGAATGCGAAAAATAGTATGAATTTAAAATTATTTTAACATAAGTTCAATAGTTTTAGAAATTTGCCCAAGAAATAAAAGAACAAAAGAATTAAACGAACTATATTCCTTTAACTCTTTCTCAATATCTACAAGCAAATTATTAATCTCTTTGTTTTGGATTTGTTGAACTCTAATTGCAATATGTTTCTCAATTATTTTTTTTGGATAATGATTCAGAAAAAGGATATCCCTAACAATATTCAAATTTCTCGTCTGAAATGAATTATGGGACAAACCTAGAGCTCTGTCAACTAAATTTTTAATTACAGAAATTTTGTTTCGAAAGGGATGAGCAGAAAGGAAATTTAAAATTCTACCTGAATATGTACTTTTTCCGTACCAATTGGTAATAATATTGCCATTCCAACCCTTAATTCCTTCTATGTCCAAAAAGACTGTTTTTATAATCCTGTTCTATTTCATGAGTAAAATTGAAGTTTTGGATGAAAACTGTTAAAAGTATCAATGACGATCTGTAACTTTTCCAGAGGAACACATAATAAGGTTTCGTCGACAAACCGAAAATAAAAAGGCAAAACAAAATCTAGTTTCCCAAAAACAAAAAAATTAGCGCTAGAGAGACCCCGCGTGACGTCACGAGACATTTAATAGTCCACGAATTTCAAGTAGATTTCAGGGAAAACAGTCTGGAATTCGTGGAACAAAAAGTTCTGGCTATTACACTTATTTCATGCGGGTATTTAAATCTCAATTTATGGTGATCTTCGCAAATTCAACTATCCGTTATTCTCAATCATTTGGATCATACAAAATACTAAGAAATTATTAAGGAAAATTTAATTTGCATATTTTCGCAGATGAAACGTCCATCTGGGAAAATGACAAATACAATTTAATTTTAAATTTTCTGTTTAGTTTTTGAAAAGTTAATGAGTATTCGTAGAGTTTAAAAACAGCTAAAATTCCCTTCTTCAATTAACTAAGCTTTTCAAATCATTTTTGTTATAAAAGAATCTCATGCATAATTTATTTAGTCTTGAATGATCGTGAGAACCGATATTCAAAAAGTAACTTGTTATCTCGTTGGAAGATTCGAGCGTAGTATTTCAATAGTAGCTTCAAATAGGGACAAAGTGGCTCTGCAGTGTGAAGTCACCATTAATATTCGCGAGTCACAATGATGAAATTATCAATTCCTAATATCTCTCAAGAGATTGGATTAAATCCAGGATAATTAAACTGAGTGCTCCTCGCAATATGATTGAAGTCACATTTGAAGTGAAGAAGTATCGCTTTGATCTCTTTACGTAGATAATAATGTTTCAATGAATATCGTTATTTTCTAAAAGTAGAAAAAAAAATTGAAGGTGTTGAACCAACCCTACATATATTTAAAGTTGTGCTAAAAATGTTCGAATTGACAGAAAAAAATTGGAAAAAAATATACTTTTCACTTGAGACAAAAATAAAGTTTAGGTGTTTCACCGAAAAAATTTTAGAATAAATTAATGGAGGTGGCCACCCCTGAAACTTTTTATTTTGTTGCTATGATAATGATTACTTTTCACTCACAAAGACAATCAGGAATATAGTTTTATAAGGAAGAATGTGAAATTAAGTCCATCCAATATGAATAAAAATATACGCAGGGGTAAACCAACCCTGAGTATTTTCAAATACGTTAAAAATTTCTAAATTAATAAAAAGAAATATTTGAACAAATGTATTTTGCACTCGAGACAAAACAAAATGTGCCATAATAGAATAGCTGACAGTGAATACTGAATCCTTCATGTCGTTCTTGTTGGAATAATTTTAATATTTAAAATTTTATCAAATTATATATTATAATATTTACCTAATATTTTTACAGTCAAGACTCATTATTGGTTGCCAGCTATTCTATTATTGTACATTTTGTGAACGCTTTTATCTTGTAATAAAAAAAAATGATTTTAAATCTAAATTTTTAAATTATTTCAACAGAAACAGCAGAAAAGATTTAACCTTTAGACTATGTATTTAGGGCTTACAGTTTGGAAAATACTATGTGCGTTATTTTTCCGGTTCTTTTCATTTGATGTACATATCAGGAATAATATTATTAAACTTTAGTCTTTGGTGCATAATCAGTAAACCTCGCCAAATACTCCTCAGCAGAACAGCGGTACCACACATCGGGCTCGTATGCTTTTGGCACCCTGATTAGGTCTCTTTAATTAGCTTCAGCGCCTCGGAGGCTTCTTCGACGAAGCTGCCTCCCTAAAAGCCAAGCACCTCATCGTCCCCTGTATATGGCCTGTCAGGGGCTTCTCCTGTTTTGCGGCACAGAGGTAGCACTGCTTCGTACTTTCACACGTTGAAGCCCTATAGTCCTCCTTGATGTATCTCCAACAGAACTTAGACAGGGGCCTTGCAACTAGCTGTCATGTGACTGAAGCCTAGGCAGCGGTAGCAGCATATGCTCTCTGTATTCTTGTGTATGGGACAGGACACCCACTCCAGTTTCAGATGTCCTGCGCGCATCAGTCTCGCCGCCAGCTCTTTTCTCAGCTTGACGAAAGTCCTCAGATTTCCTCTAAAGGGCCTTTTTATAAGGCTGACCTTCACCAGGCTGCCGAAGCTGCTTTTTACTATTCACTAGTTGGTTCTCACATTGCCCCCTTAATTTACCGCTCCTCTCATTGCCGCCGACAGTTCGGCTCAGCCCTTTCCTGTAGGTCCTAGTTCCACAAGGAGCTCTCTGTTTCTGGTTTGCCTAACCCCCTAAATTTTTACACCTTGGGCGTCAAGACTTACCACCTGCTTAATATCTTTGAGGATATCAGCGTTACTCAAACCCTCGGCCGGTTTGATTAGAAACCTCTTAGGTCGAAATCGCAGCTGTGTTTTCTCTGGTTTTCTGGTGTTGTTGGAAGCAGGCCTCTCTTTTCTCTTTTTCTTGCTTTGACACAAGGTCGCGGGCGTTGAAGCATTTGATATCCTCAGCTTCTTACTTGTCAGCGTTTCCTCCTGGCTTTGGCTTGTGCTGATCCTCGCTTTCTCCATCGCCTTACGGGCAGTGACGGAACTTACTCCTTTATGCAAGCTGATGTCACCTTTTGGTGTTTCTCTACTATCGGAATGTGTTTTTTTACCCCTTGACTTTTGATCCTCTTCAGATTTTGTCCGTTACGTCCATTGGACCTCCCAACTCCTCACAAATACATCGGTTAAGATTCTCAAGATTTTGCTCCATTATGTTCCGACTCTAGCAGGCGCCTGGTAACATGGGACACCGTTCGAGACGACGAGGACTCGCTTTATGCATCTTGCTAATGCTACTAGCGAAGTTCAGTACACTTTTTTTCAATTGAAAAAATGCTTCATCTCTCTCTCGCCAATGATCTAAACATTCCCCTTCTCGTATTTGCGCATAGCCACGCTGCTCTCACCAACTAAAAAAGATCCAATTTTCTTTGCTTCACACGTTATTCTCTTTTTTTCTGTGCCCTTCTATTCTCACTAAAAACATATCTCCTTCTTGTCCATAGCTGGGCTATACGCCGTGACCCCAACAGTCAAATGCATTTCTGGACTATCTACTGGCTTCTTCCTTTTGTTCATGTTTAGTTCAGTTTATTTTATTGAGGGCTATTATACTACTTCCAAAAATAAGTTTTAAAAAATTACTTTATTGCATAGAAAAATATTTAATTGTTGTCACAAAATCTTTTAATGATTGATTGAAAATATTTACATCGTAGGATAGATTGTTTATATTATTATAGTTACAGCATATTTCGAGTATAGATGCATGTGAGCCATATTCTGTTCTACGAAATGGAATTTCGAACAAGTCAGGATCTGAATGACTTAACTCCCTCGAAGGAATATCGAAAGAATCTTCTTGTAGTGAGGAAGCACCATCTAAATAAGAATTTAACAGTTTGTACAACGAAATTTGTCCAACCAGAAACCTTCTATGTTCGAGCGAGTCTAGATGTAATAATTCAGATATGGTTTCTTAATAGGCTGTTTCCTTATGAATTCCTAATCTGAATGCAATTGACCTGAAGAATCTTTTTTGCACAGATTCTATTTTATCCGTATACAAGGCTTGATGAGGTTTCTAAAACGCTGATGCATATTCAAGTATTGGACGAACTATGGATATGAATAGGGTTTTTAATATGTTAATTTACCGAAAATCTCTTGCTACGAGTAAAATAATTCCTAACATTTTTAAAGCTTTCAATACAATATTTTGTATTGTACGGTGCAAGAGTTACACTTTTGTCTATGAAAACGCCTAAATCATTGATGATTTTCAATAGCTGAAGGAGAGACCCATATAGCATATATTGAATATCGATGTCATTAATCTTGCGCAAGAAAGCAATAACATAGCATTTACTATCGTTAAATGACATATCACTGACTTGAGACCAATTGCTCACTTCATCTAGAACTTTTTACAACATATTTTGCATCTTTAATTTATTTATTTGCACAGAATAATTCCAAGTCATCAGCGTAAGGTATAAATCTTACAAAAGTTATATCTTGTCCAAAATGATTCATGAAGATAGTGAAAAATATTGGCCCTAGATGCGAGCCTTGAGGAACACCTGATGTAGGACAAAAACTATCCCACTTAAAACTACCAATTTGTTCATATTTAATTCTCTCCTTCACGCGATCTAATGGTTTTGCGATAACAGTCTATATCGCATCTACCTGATGATTCTTATCCATAGTTTCTGTAACAAATTCTCTAAACACTGTGAGATTTGAAACTGTGGATCTATAAGGCGGGAAGGCATGCTGTTCGTCAATAAAAACATTGTTGAAAGAAGCTTTCAGACAATCTGCTACTAAACTATCTAATATTTTGTAAGGGACGTTCAGTATGGATAGGGGCCTGTAGTTCCTTACACATTGTTTTGGTCCTGATTTATATCTTGGTGTTATTGATGAGACATTCCAGCGTTTCAGATCAGTGCCGCATGTTAAACAGTGATTAAACACAATGCTTGAAGATTCCGAGAGTACACTTTTACACTCTTTGAAAAAACGTTGTGGTACATTATCCGGTTTCGACCCTTTGTGAGGATCTAGGTTAGATATTCTCTTGAAAACCTCCTGTGAAGGTATTAATATTTTGATAGTTTGACGTCCTAGACAAAACTTATAGTATAATTCGAGAAGGAGTTATTTCTGTGTACCGAGTTAAAGTATTGAGCGAAGACATTTGCAATCTCTACACCGTTGATAGTTTCTATATCATTATAAACTATATTTCTTGGGACACTTGTGTCCTTCTGATTTTGATTAACGACCCTCCAGAATGCCCCTATATAATATTGTGCGTATCTTTCTATATCACTGGTATACTGAAGACAAAAACTGTAACCCAGGGTTTTGTACTTCAATCTTAAGGAACTGAAACTTTTATAATTATTTAAAGATTAATTTTGCTTAAATCTTTTATCAGCAATTTTTTACAGTCGAGAATTTAGTATTATACCTCTGACTGAAGATCCCATGTCCGTTTAGACGTCTTTATTATCAGTATACCAAAAAATACTAGGAAGATTATAATCGCCTCTAAAAAACAGCTTCGCTAGCGAAAACAGACGTGTAACATAATTTACGGACTCAATATGTTTATTGTAACTTTTTGTAGGAGAGGCATGCGAAAAATATGCAGAACAGATTTTATAACCGATATGAGTAAGTCTAATTTGGACAAAAATTTGTTCAATAAATTTTTCTAGAATTATTATTTAATTACTGAATATTTTTTTACTCACAGCAATTATAACGCCGCCTCTCTTCAAAAAATTGCTTGTATTCGGAGATCTGTCCTTTATGTAAATATGGTAATCTTGAAGACCGAGTTCAGTGTCATTCATACTTTGATGTAGCCATGTCTGTGTTAAAATGATGATGTCCCAACGTGTCAACGATGTTAACACTGATATTCTCAGGTTAAGCAGCATTGTCCTAATTCCTCGCACATTTTGGCAATTCACTGCGAGAAAAGACGGTGACTTGCTTATTCCTGTTTTGCTGTTGATCCGTTTTTTGATTGCTTTGAGGGTTGAATATCAACGATTTTGGGAACGCCATTAAAAAATCTGATCGTTTAATTTGTTCTTCCATAATTTTTGAGATCCTGGAGTTCTGTTTCCAATTTTTTTAAATGATCTCTTCGATGTTATGTTTGGTCTGCATGAAAAGAAATTGGGCCATCGTATTTCGATTTTTGCGGAAGAAAATTAGCAGCCGAGGTTGCATTTTTAAATATAACGTCAAATGGTCAAATTATTTGAGTTGATGTCTTTCCCACCCTGTAGATTTTTAGGCCATCCAGATATATATCGAATTTGACAAAAATATCGTTGACTTTGGATTTGTCGTCATCAATTTCCGACTCGGAATTATTTGCAGTGGAATCAGGCACTTAAAAAAAATTCTATTTTTAGATCACACTTGACGTTCCAGAACTTCAGCAGCAAGGTCATTCGAGTGGCAAGACATGTCCGCATTTTAAATATCAGTTATCACTGTTTACACAGCATTCAATCTTATCTTGATTTGTTTCACGGATTCGTCAGTGATTTTTTGGCGATCAGAAACTGCATCTAGTTTATCAGAAAATGTTTGCATAGTTGTATTGATTTCTTTTTAATTTTTGGTAAGTTCTTCCTCTATTGCAATCAGATGTTTTCTAGTAGTTTAGTCTTCGGAACTTAGAAATGCTTCATTAGTGACCATTGGGTTTGGAGAAGATGACCTGGATGACGGACAGTTTTATGGGGACCCAAAACAGTCAATTTGGTGTTTGGCACCTTGGCCGTCATGATAAGAGCGAGGACCCCTGGTGAGAACAGCTGCAAGCATCACAATGGACTTGGTTGTTTTTACTATTTTTGGACAATTTTGGAGCTGGCAAAAAACAATAAGATTGTGCAAACTGTACTGATAATAGTATGTCGGAACAAATTAAATTATCAAGAGATCCATTCCGAATTTCACTGCTCAGGCAGGACACACATCATGTCATTACAAGAAATATAGCAAATAGTTAACTAACCATGATGTTTGTGGAGCGAGTAATACAACTTTATTTATCCAAACACTGTTTCTCAAATTTCTTAGATAAAATCGTTTCAAAAATAAGTTAGGAAAGACATTTACACAGATGAGAGGCCCAATCCCACTCTTGATCCGAGTTTGCCAGCATTTTTTTACTTTCCACATAAGTCCGTCTCGCTTCTCAACGCACAAATAATAATACAGAAATAATAAAATACCTAATTCGAATTGAAAATTCCAACCACTTTTAATTCCGAAGCGAATTGAAATTTTAAACTTCTTTCGGAAATAAGAAAGATTTCAAAGAATCCTTTTGCTGCAAAGTCCTGACAAGGTTCCTGCTAGACAAGTGTAAAAATTCAAGCAAAAGTGTTTGGAAAAACGAATTTTGCATGTCTAGAAACAAAAACTAAAAGTCATACTGCATGTTCCTTCCTTCCTAACAAAAATTCAGCGATTCTAAAAATATTCCTATCTGAATCATCCTGACTATTGTTGAGATGTATCGGACCAAAGTCACAAATCTAGTTTCCTGACTGACATGACCGAGGCGTTCGTCGGAATCTAAAATTATTTTAAAGTAAACAAAAAGCCAAATGGTTTAAAATCCTACAAAATTCTACGTTTTTTGTATCTCAACACGAGACAAAGTATTTTTTTCATACCCCTATAATTTCGGTTCATGATGGATAAATGCATTTTTTATTTCTTATATAAGTAAACTTTAAAAGGTGGCAGGTACTCATGCGCTTTGTGGGTGTCGTGAGTACTATTAAAGACTAAAGTCGAGTAACCAATCCAAGCAACGAAACGGTTTTTTGTGTGCTTCGTTTGAAAGAAGAAAAGGGGAACCCCAAAACCACTTACGTTCCTTTTGGAATCTTTTCTTGTTTTTTTTCAAACGAACAACGGCAGAATTAAAACATGTTACGGTGAGCTGTTTCTATATTTTCTCTTTGTACCCTTCTTTTGAGAGCACTCCAGAGTACAAATTTCAATTACAGATACGACACACTTTGCGAAACATTGTAAAGTGTAAGAAAAAAATAAAGTAATCAATCGCTCGTGACAACTGGAACTCTCATTGGTAAAAATTGTTGCAGTAAAATAAAAAGAAATCTAGACAGGCTTTATAAACAATGCTTAAAATAAAAATGGTATGGATTCAGATATGGTAATGTGAGGAAGAATATTTGTGTAGCAGTGAAGAGATACATATTATGCAGTGGACTTTAATATATAATTAGGAAAATCATTTAGTAATTTAAAAGATTTATTAGCTATTTATATTGGTCAAATTAATTCTAGGCACAGGAAAAAGTAGATGCTAATAAAACATTAGAAGATTAAATATAAGAATATCTTATCGCTGTTACGTTCCGAACTCTTATTTTTCTGTATGTAAACACTTTTCTAGAGTCAACGTCATCATCGTGGGACGTCGCAGGAGGTTGATAATAATCGGGATGCCGGAAAGACTCAACTAACCCACTACTCCTATTGAGACTTTGACTGTATCATTCAAATTCTCCCGCCAGTTCTACCATGAGTCGCTGCTGCCAACCTAACTGCTGAAAACCTCAACGGCAATTCCTTGCAGATATGGACAGGAAATTACCTGAATTTTCTACAAGAACTGGATTACTTCAGAAGATTCCGAAGTCTCCGAACAACAGGCCGTATATTTCATCTAATTTCTAGGCAAATATGATGCGCGATCTATACCATGGACATTTAACGGACGTGTGGGCACACTGTAGTTCAGGCCCGTAACGTTAATACTCCGAATTTATAATCACGGTGTGAGAATAATAATTGTAATAAACGAGCCCGTTACGTTGTTAATGTCTAGGGACGCTTTTGGAGAGCAAAAACAATAGCTAACATTATTTACTTTAAGGAAAATAGCAACATAAAATTAAACACTAAGTCTATAAATAACTGGATCATTCCACATCGTACAGAATTGTTTTAATCTTACGGTTGTCCACGCGACGTTACGGAAGTATGCAAACTCCGACCAATGGGAGACGCGCCAGGTAGAAATGACGTAGGTTAGGTTAGGTTATAAATTCTCAAGCGAGCAGCAATCGTGGCCTTACTTCGTTGTACTCATTCAGTAGTCCTAGTGCATCTATAGAAGGAATGTCACGTCACCCATCGGAGGACCTGAGCCACGTTTAAAGTTTTTCTTTGCTGTAGATTGTGCACTCGTCGTATCAGCGGGTAAGATTTTTCAGTTCCAGTCGAGTGAAGCCTCTCAGCATTTTTTTCTCTCTTTAGTTGGCCCAGAAAGTCCTAAAGTTTTGAAAATGCGATTGTAATCAGAAATTTAGTTGGCCAAGAAAGCCCTAGAGTTTCTTAAATTTATTTGATTGTTCGTTTTTAGTTGGCTCAGAAAGCCCGAAAATATAGTGTTGGCCCAGAAAGCCCAAAGTTAATTGTTGATTTTAGTTAACCCAGAAAGCCCGAAAATACAGTTGTTAAGGTTAAGTTAGCCACGTGGCCAAGAGGTTTCACCAGATTGTGTCTTTAAAATTTAATGTGGAAATTTCTGGATTTTATGCCTTCCTTCTTATTTCAAGTTGTGTAAAGTTTTGTATTTTATTTTGTGAGAGGATTTTATATTTTAATTTGTGATTTATGACTTGTGATATAAAGTATTAGCCGCTTCTGAACGATAAAAATAGCATGTTCAATCCCCTTTTTCATAATGTGTTCGTTAGAATGAGGTATCACCCCCTATCACGCAAATTTAGTCGCATACCCCACAACCCTATGTCTTAGAGTAGTTGCCCGCCCCCGTCCTTTTTTTTGAAACTTAATAATAGCTTCCTAAAAATGACGCCCTTGTGAGATGTGCTCTTCAGAGCGAGTCATATTCTTGTAACTTGTAAATGTAGTAGTTTGCTCCACAGTCCTAAATGCTTGAATAGTTGCCCCCCTTTTTTGTATATGAGAATAATCTGTTATTTTAGACTTTCTCACTTCATTCTGCGAAAAATTAAATGCGATCAATTGAGTAATCACAAGACTATAGTAAATGAATGTTAACTATGTTATTTTGCTATATAATTCGCTATGTTTTTATTCACGAGTGAGAAACCTTTACCTTTCTGAAACCACGCCCTTTAGCGTATTATCCTACTTTTGATCTGAGCTAGCGGGAAAGTGATAGGGTAGTTGTTGATGTATTAATTCTCTTTGTCAAAAAGACATTAATATTACAACTGATATGAAATAAGCATCACTGTATACGTAACTCTACAATCAAAGGAAACGTTTACAATTTTTATTTTTTATTTATTTAAGTCAAAATGACACACACGCAACAGCGAAAAATCTCTAATACCATCGCAGTGGGTGGAGCAGCAAATTATCTACTGTTTCAAAATTAAAAATTAATTTGTCGAAAAAATCTTTAGGTTGAAAAGCCAAAATTCCATGGGCGGGGAGGCGTTATGATTAATAGCGTTATCCTGTACAACTTTTCCCAAGAAACCAATTCTAAGATGGCGATAAGCTTTGCGCTAAAAGACAAATCAAAGTCGCCATTCTGTAGAAAATTTGAAACGCTAGAGGTCTAGTTGGGGTTATGCCTAATAGTGCTTTGTCGTTGAGTTTTTATCAAGGACCTATCATCAGATTCAGATCAGTCTTCACCTAATGCTTTAACTTGAATCACGGTCTTTCAAAATCATTGCCCTTGATTTAAATACTATATAGAGTTGTTGTCGTCAATGATTTTGTTTCGAGATTTTTGTTTTAAATTAATGGATTTTTTCTGGATAGTAATTAGTTATACAAAGTCATGTTAATAAAATAGAGCTTTCCCATCCAAGGAAAGATGATCGAGAGATTCTTATGACCACGATAGAGATTCAAATTAGCGAATGAGACTCACTAGGGCGAATTGGTGTTGTTTTTAAAGAAGCATTATGTACAAAAGGGTGGTATACATTTACTTATGAATTTTTAAAAATTTTTGCTCACGAGGGGTAGGTATGTATGACTTAGAGGAAGTTTTCTAAGAACGTATCATATATTATCAGAAAGCAGAAAAAAGAGCAAAATAATATCAACTAACAGTGTTTTCTAAGATGTATTATTGCATTATTATTGCATACGTTCTCTTATAAGGGTCGTTTTTGGGGAAATTATAATGAGGGGCAAATTTTCAAATTTCATGTAAATTATTTGGAGTTCTAAATACAAATTACATTGTTTGTATTGGGAGTCGTTTTAAGGAAACGTCTTATATATTATCGGAAAGCAAAAAAAGAACAAAAAAATATTAACTAACAGTGTTTTTCAAGTTGTATTATTTTTTATGCTTCCTCATACATATATATGTTCCTTTGCATACCTTCTCGTGGAAGGGTAGTTTTTGGGGAAAATGATAAAAGAGGGGAAATTTTTAAGTGTTGTTTAATTAACTAAAAACCCTAAATCATGTTTAGATTGCTGAAGTTAGTTTTTCCACTTTTAAAACGTTTTTGATTAAGAGGGGTAGATGTGTAAGACTTAGGAGTAATTTTTTGGAAAACGTAATATATGTGCTCAGAAAGCAAGGAAAAAAGCAAAAAAATCTCCACTAATCGTTCATCGCATTATTTTGGTTGTCTGGATCGAACTAACAATTCGCATTATTCACTCTGATTATAATAACCTGCTATCTTTTAAAATTCACTTTTATAAGATACAGAAAATGTATTTATTTCTCATAAAGCAAAATTATAGGGGTATGAGAAATTACTTTGTCTTGTTTGAATATACACAAAAATTAAAATTTTCTAGGACGTTCAACCATTTGGCTTTTTGTAAAGCTGCACAGGAGGCAAGAAAAACAACACTTCCGTTAAGAAACCCTGCCCATTTTAATTTTAAATGTGGCATGAAATAATTTTACCATGTTTCGTCCATGATTTAAAAATTGGCGGGGAATCTCAAGAATTAATTTTTCTTATCCGGATAGGACGTGACAAAAAACAGAACTGCCTTTACGAACCCATACCGCGCTCAAATGTAAACTTAGCATGGCAATTTTTCACCATATTCTCTCCATAGTTTACAAAACAGCGAGGGATCTCAAGAATTTATTTCTACTGAGCCAGATAGTACGTTACGAAAAAAAACACTTTTGTCACCGTCCTTCCTTCCGTCGTGTAAAGCTTACATCAACGTTGAAAATCGCGTATCCAAATTTTACTTTAAAATAATTTTAAATCCCGACGAACGGCTCATTCAGGCTGCTCAGGAAAATGCATTTGTGACCTTTCTTCGATGCACATTCAACAGTTCATAGTTGGGATAATTAAGGTAGGGATATTTCCAAAATTGCAGAATTTCAATTAGGAAGAAAGAAATATGCCGTACGACTTTTCGTTTTTGTTTCTATACATGCGAAATTTGTATTTCCAAACACCTTTGCTTTAATTTTCACACTCGTGTAGAAGGAACCTTGTCAGCACTTTGCAGCAAAAGGTTTCTTTGAAGTATCTATTATTTCCGAAAGTTTAAAATTTGAATTTTCAGCAAAATTAAAAGAGGTCGAAATTTTCAATTCGAATTAGGTATTTTATTATTTGTGTATTATTATTTGTGCGTTGAGAAGTGAGACCGACTTATGTGGAAAGGAAAAAAATGCTGGCAAACTCAAGTCGCGAGTGTCAGTGGGCCTCGTATCTGTGTAAACATCTTTTGGAAATCGTTTTTGAAACAATTGCAACTAAGAATTTTAAGAAAAACTGTTTGGATAAATGAAGCTGTACTATTTGCTCCACAAACATCACGGTTAGTTGACTATTCCTAACCCTAAATCTTGTTATGTTATAAAAAGTTTTTCCACTTTTGTTCAAATGTGGACATGAAATAAGATAACTGATCTTCGATTGCTTTCAGACATTCATATTTGATATCGTAATTGGCTTTGATATAGCTTAGATTCAAATAAGGCTTTTGATTGGAACTAATGAAGGAATGATTCGAAACTTACAACCAATAAAGTTCATAGTACCACAAGAAGAACACGAAAACAAAGTATTTACCAGTCTGCACTTTATGACAAATATTCCTCACTATTTGGACTCCAGAGTCGTAAATAATGAAAGTCGGGAAAACAGGAAAATCCAATGGATACGTGCGTGAACTTTTCAATGTCATTCCAACAAATTCTTTTACTTTTTCCGGTTCTCACATTTTTCTCGTCACTTAATCTTCAATTGCTACGCTGTTATTTTTAACGGACATTGAAAGGTTCACGCACGTATCCATTGGATTTTTGTGTTTTCCCGACTTGCATTATTTACGACTCTTGATTCGTAGCAGTTTTATTTTTTATGATATAATCAACATTTAATCAAGAAAAAAATTTTTCTAATCTCAAAGCGTCTATTAAACGCATTTGTTGATAAGAATTGTTAATATAAATAAAAGGTATCTATCAGAATATTGATTCAGGGATATCATACCGGCTAACGTGCTAAAATGACCGTTTTGGGTCCCGATGAAATAGTAGCGCCCCTGCCCACTCTGTGGTAGCAACCCACGCATAAGAATAAAGTGTAACGGCTGTGGCACGCTCTATCATAAAGGTTGTTAAAATAGACAAAAAAATCATAAAGGAAGTTGTCTCTTAATGCTGTCTGCCATCCAGATCATCTTCTCCAACCCTAATGGTAACCAATGAAACATCGGAGGCTCTGATGACTAATTTTGTAGAAAAACATATTATTGTAGTAAAGGAAGACCTCAGTGAAAATAATCAAACCGGCCAAGTGTTTGAATTACCCAGCTATCCTCAAGAATTTTAAGCGATGGGGGTAGCGTGAGAAGTCACCGGTGAATGGTAAGAAGCCACTACAGCAGCATTTATGTAGAAGAATGGAAGCTCAGCCTTACAAAAAACCCCTTCAGAAGAAATCTGAGGGCTTTCGTTGAGCTAAGAGGAGAGTTGGCGGCAAAACTTGTGCGCGCAGGACATCTGAATGTGGGTGGGTGTCCTGTCGCGTACACAATAATATAGAGAGGGTATGCGGCTACCGCTGCTTAGGTTTCAATCACATGGCAGACAGTTTCGAGGCATCTGACGAAGTCCTGTTGGAGATGTGGTAAGGAGGGCAATAGGGCTTCAATGTGAAAAAGTACGCCAAAGCTAATAAAATAGACCCAACCACAGTGCCAAAAGCTGACAAGCCCGATGCGTGGTAGCGCTGCACTGCTGAGGATAATGCGAACATTTTGGTTGGTCTGAAAGAAGATTAGGTGTACGCCAAGCAGGTAAAGTATGTTGCAAGACAAAGCAAGGCTTACTGGACTTACCCTTATGTCCTTGAAGTAATGCGAAAAGCTGTTCTTAGGATATGGGATGGCGAAAGGGGTCATTTTTAGCTAGTAAGAATGTGACACTACCCATCCTAAGAATCGTCTACACATGTAGACGAAGGCTAGGGTGTTGTCTCTTGCAAGATTTCTCCTCTTTCTAAAAAAACTACTACTGCTCCTACTGAAAATGAATTCATATGACAAAAGAGGATGGTTTAAGAAAATAGTCAGAATTTTGAAAATTCTTATGAATACAAGAAATAAAACGTCTTCGCGCCTGCAGTAACTAAGAAAAAACCAGCTTTGTTGGTTTGAAAAACATTATATTGTGTGCAAGTGATAAGTGACCATTCCGTTTATGTAAAAATACGTAAACCATCCGAAAATTTGAATTCTGAATTGATTAACTATGAAGAGTATGACAAACTCAATAATGTAATTCATTTATGCTTTTCAACGAAATTCGACGAGTATAACGTATATATTATTTACCATGAAATCATGATGTTATTACTGACTCATGTGTGTAAAAGAAAATACGAAGAGGTTAGAAGATTATGATTTCTTACCGCTTTTGTACCAGGCATATTCAAAAACATTAGTAAATTTTTTTGAGGTTAGCTTATTATGCACCAAACACTAAAGTAGATATTATCATGGACACAAAATAAGAAGAGATTAGGGGTTGCTACCCCCATTAATTATTTTCTGTATTCTGTGAAATTTTTTCTGTGAATTTTAACATTTTTAGGACATCTTTAAATACATGGCGGGCGGTTCATCCCCTTAAACTTTTTTGTTTTTTGAGAAAATGAAGTTATTCATCTTTTATCACGAGGAAACTTTTGCAGTAGGTTTGACCGAAATCAATTAGTTTTTTATACATAAAACTATACAATAGACTCTTGAGAACCTCTATGTTTGAGCGGCTGTGACATCCAATATCATGTAATATCATGGAGAATCAAATCGATGAGAGACACCCGAAGTACTATCCGTACGAGCCAAGGGAGTGAAAAAATAGTTTGGGGGGTGTGTGTGGGGCCTTACTACTTACAGCGTTCGTCAAATAATAATTAAATAATATAAGTTTATCTAATACAGTTTCTATTGGTAAGAAAGGCATTTTCAAAGTATATAAAATGGAATATCAATGTTGAATAACAATATTCTTTTTTTTAAAGAAAATTATTTAGAAAAGGATATATTGAGGGCATTAAAGTTTATTTATCTCATATCTCCATCGCCAGTCAGGTTTGTTTGATCGCGTAAAGCTGAAAAGGACACTATCAGCAACTTGGAATATTGCGATTGCGATTGCGGGTGTACGGGTGGCAAGGTGGTGGTAAAGGAGAAGCGTTGATTCGTATTATCGATTTCGAATTTTGATCCGATTATTATTTCCAACAGTGATCCAAAAATACTTGAGCAAGCTTGAACTGTGCGTCGCTCATTGGCTATAGTTCGCGTATGTATTTAAAAATCAAGTACAGACCCGCGCCGTACCCAATGAACGTCACTTAAATCCAAGCAAGCGCAGATCAAGGCAGCTGCGTTGGGATCATTGACTTCAAGAAAAGACGTGTAACGTTCCATTACTGTCTAACTCACGGTGACTCACGGATGCCTCTGTCGCACGCGTGTGGCTATCAAAGAACGAACAATCGTGAGAATTTTTTCGATATTTTCCAATACTGTCTAACCCACTGACGCCTCGTCTCACACCCATATAGCAATGAAATCGAGTATTGTGAAAATTGAAATCGACAATATTGTTCAGAGATTTTATACTGAGGACTTTTAGATTCGTGGTAGGTTTAAATGGTAGTTGCAGATGCGCAGTAGAGTTATATGATATTTATCGCTGCGCAGAAAGATAGTATAACTCTATCAGCTGCGCGATAACGTTTTTTTTTTTTTGATTTTTGCCTATAATCTGCAGCATTGCCTACGTTTCTCGATCAGGAAGAATGTCAAACGAGCTTAACCAAATAATTTCGAAAGCCTCGAATGGAGCTCAGGAAGGAGTCGCAATCGATGGAAATGTTTATCCCGGGATGAATTTCATGCTTTATGGGAACCTGTGCTCGTATGTTCAAGTCCGTCTTGTCAAAGAAACCGGCGGTTATGTACCTAAAAGTTTCAATAATCTGAGAGACTTTATTTACAGCGTTTTCCTGGAACTCGTCAGGGTCGGCACTATCGGTTATGAACCGTAAGTCTCTCCTCCAACCGAACTACTGGATTACAGCTGGGCTAGGGTAAGATTGATTGTTGTATTATTGTACAGGCCTCAGATTTTTATTAAAAAAAAGAATTTTCATGTAAAAAACACCAGACTTTAACCAAGAAGATTAATTTTTTACCAAAAAGGATCAATTTTAAATGAAATACAAAATGGTAATCAAATAGTTAAATTTGCAAGCAAAAGGATTAATTTTATACCAGAGAAGACAAATTTTCAAGAAAATACATACGCTTTAAACTTTTAAACCATGTATGAACAGGGTGGCCGCTGGGCCGGGAATTGACAGTGATTCGTCAAAATGATTCTAAATTCGTTTAAAATTAAGAATTTTCAGATTTTACTATTAAAAATTAAACCTATTCATTCCCGAAAGTCATAGTCATTAAAAAAGATACAAACATTCCACTGAAATTTTATAAACTAATTTTAACTTAAACATAACTTCATAATAATTTATTTTTAATTCAATTCTTATACTAAATTAAAAATATTGTTTGAGTCTAGAATGTTCAATTTTCAATTTATTCAATATAAAATGTTTTGATTAAGAACAAAAAATAATTATTAATTATTAAGCAATATTTAAGTATTTATTTATGACAAATAAATTAAAACAAATTATTGAAAATTAAACAATTTGAAACTGAACCTTTGGAGAAAGAAAGCCTTGAATCGTTGAAATTTCAAATAGCTTTTAAATTTTACACTTTTTAATTTTTATTGTTATTTTTTTAATATTCAATTTTTAAGTGAGATTTTTGTTCTATAGTGCTTAAATAGCAATTGAACACTTATTATTCTTAGAAAAAATTTAAGTCATTTTAAGAGATATTTAGAAGTTTTGAAAGATTCAAAGTTAATTAAAAACTTGAAATCATATAACATAATTCAAACGAAGATTGTACCTTGAAATTTGTAAGTAAATTTGTAATTTGAAACAAATTCTAGATTTTTGAAGATTTATAAAAAAATTATAATCTTTTTAAGAATTGTGAAAGGCTTCAAAAGAATAAAAACATTTTCATCAGGTTCCTAGAAAAATTAAAAACAATTTTTTATTCTGAGATGCTATTCTAAAAAAATACCAGGTGTATACATATGAAACCGGTATTTTTTCAAGAAAACAACACATTTATTTCAAGAGAATGATAACAAATATTTTATTCAAAGTATGCGCCCTCGC
>NC_046661.1:133764078-133806239 GCF_010883055.1 Belonocnema kinseyi
CAATACGCCAATTAGCACAAATGGTAAGTTCCGACAGTGCCTACCAGTGTGCCTACTGGCCGCTAGATGGCAATACCGGTTTCATATGTATACACCTGGTATTCAAGAAGATTTTTAAATATATCCAACATTTTCAAAAATAAATATGGAAGATTTTAAGATTTTTTTTTCAATTTGCGGGATATTCTTTAAATTGTAAAAAACTCTGTTTATTTCAAAAGATATTTAGCCGTTCTAAACAAATTTCAAAAATAATTATAAGGTTGAATAAATTTAAACGCACTGAGAGATTTTTCAATATTTTTGAATCAATTTTTAAAGCTTTTCAAGCATATTTATATTTTAAAAGAATTTAATTTTTTTAATTTCTAACGTTTGTAGCTAAAAATTGTTCAAAATAATACAATTTTGAAAATTTTAAAGTTCATTGATTCTTCATTCTAAAATATTCAAAATTATAACGTGGATTTATAGTTTCAAAATTAAATCTGAATCTTTTAATTGATTCATTTTCAAAACTTAAAAATTGCTGCAGATTATCTGAATGTCAAATTAAAATGTATTATTACTTTTCACTTTTTACGTATACATTATTAAGCAATGAAATACAAAATTTTTGAATTAAAAAACTTTTAGTATTAAATTTCAAAAGTTTCAAATTCAATAGTTCCATTTTCAGTGCTTTATATTTTAGATTATTTTTTAGTACTAAAAATAAAAAAAGTTTAGTTAAAGAGTTGAATTTTTCATTTTATTGAGCGTTAAAAATGTTTGTGCACCGAAAAAAAATCCGGGAAGTGACCAAGAATTTTTTTCCAGTTGAAAATTAGTAATTTTAGTTGTTAAAAATGTCTTCTTTTCGTTCACAAATTCAAGTATTCTGTCCAAATATTTATCATTTAAGTGAAAAAACATCTTTCATATTGGAAATTAAATTACATGGTTGAAAATCAAGCTCATTTGCTTGAAATTATTTTTATTTGCTTAAGATTTATCATTTTAATTAAAAATTCATTTCTTTGCTTGAATATATATTTTTTAGCTACAAGTCTAATTATTCAATTCTTGGTTTACAATTTATCGTTTTTAGTAAAGATGAAATATGTTGTTGAAAATTCAACTATTTAAGTTATGGATTAATTGTTTTAGTTTGAAAACTCATGGTTTAAAATTCAACAATTCTAGTTAAAGATTTATAATTTTAGTTGAAAATGAATCCATTTTGCAATTTTTTTCTGTGTTGTTTTGTTACTTATTGAAATTATGGATAGAAAATATAGTCTTTTAAGAATGCTAAGTGACTCTCTTGAAGAGAAAGAATAGTTCTATCTCTTCCTATCCCTCAACTTCTATCGCTTTCAATCTTTCTGCTGCGAAAGTGAATTTCTAAAGTACTAATTTTGCATCTAAGATTAAAATAATTAAATTTTTCAAATCCTGATGCACAATTCAAAAATACCTGAGAATTTATCTTGAGCAAATGCTGTGCAGAGTATGCTCAACATTTAAGCTCGGACCGAGCATTAAAAATCGCAACGATCTGATTTGAAATTAATCTCTTTTGGTTGAGGATTACAATTATTTTGTTGAAAATTATGTATTAAATTATACTACCAGACCTACTGACTGTAAAATTATAGAGAATTATCAGTATTAAGATGAGAATTAAAGAGTTACAGGCAAGTGCAGATCGAGACATTTTTTCGAATAGCCTTCTGGAAGCAGAAAGATTGAAAAGATAGAAGTCGAAGGATAGGAAAAGATAGAATTATTCTATCTCTTTAAGTGAGTCACTACGCATTCTTAAGAGGCTATATTTTCTATCAATAATTTCAATAAGTAACAAAACAATACCCAAAGAAATTGCAAAATTAATTAATTTTCAACTAAAATTATGAATTTTTAACCGGAATAGCTGAACTTTAAATTCTAAATTGTAAATCTTTAAAATAATCACGCTTTGTTTCGACCTGACGCTTACACGTTATCTGTGCTCCTGGAAGCATATTTTAAATTTTAGACTATATCTCGAGCGCTTAGCGTCTGGTCGGTTAGACCAGCGTGCGATATTTATTGTTGTAATGTTAATCTTATTTGATGATAATCTTATCGCTACACGTTTTGGAACGTTAAAAAATTGGCGTTTTGTTTATTAAAAATGTGAAACCTTTAGCGTCCAGAAGTTTTGAGAAGCGCCAGATATAGTATATCGCGAGCGCTGAGCGTTTGCTCGGTTGGAACAGAGTGCGGTGTATATTACTTTAAGATTGATCTCAGTTGATATTTATCTCATTGGGGCACAATTTTTAAAATCCTGATGCTGAGGTTTTATTAATTTTAAATCTTGAGCGCTTAGCGTTTGGCAGTTTTTGGATTCACGTAGCATAAATTATTATCAAACTTGCATGCGGTACTGAACTCTCTCTGCCGTTTACTTTCCCCTTTCAGCATATATGTTGTGCAATGCTACAATTTTACCAATTATACATTTTGGTCGCATTAGATTTCGGCACCACAACTGGAATTTTCCGAACTTTGAGAAATTATTCTTCTTCCTTAATGAAAGCTTTCCAGGGCACTTGGTCCTTCTTGGACCAGTTTTAAATACCAGAATTCTGAACGATTACCTCAGAATAAAATATTACGATATTTCTTGAATCAAATGTGAAACACTATGCTATTATTATTGTCCTAAACACACTATTCAAATCGTGATGTAACGGAATGCCAAGCTAGCTCATTTTCTTAAATTTTGGTAAAGGGATCTTCTGTACGAGAGAAACTTTTCTTATATCTGATAAAAATTGAGTACTCAACAATACTAAAATCGTAACAAAAACCGTTTATTCATGATCTTGGAAATGGTGCAACTAATATAAACATAGAATGAGATTAATAATTTCAACAGATAGTTTCACTTAGTACTCCACGACTCACGAATTCCTAATTGAAACATCTTATATAATTTCATAATTACTCTATTTGTTATCGGTTGTACAAGAAATTCAGACAGAATTGTGTCCTAGGTCAGTAAAATTTGGAATCCCATTTCGGCCAAATTAGGTGTTTCTGATCGGAAAAATGAAGAGTCTTTAGGTTTGCCAAGTACGAGCTTGAATTCGGCAAGAGGTGGGATGAATGACACACACTGAAATCACATCAATGACACTTAAATAATAAGAACACGCTGAATTTTTCACTTAAGTTTTCTAATTATATTTTAAAAATAGGCTGTATACTCTTACCAAACTCTCCCAAAAGTCTTTACAGCATTTTCAGCAATTAATCGTTCTAGTAGCGATTGGAGTATTAAAGTAGTATCTAAGGAATTTATGAAACCTTAGGATTAAACATTATGAAATTTGTTGACAAGCAGATAGGCATTGTCGATCGAACTCGGAATTGTAAGGCAGATCCCTAAAAGATTTTTGATTGCGAAGTAAAAGAAAAGACAGTTGAAACCTGCTGCGGGCTAAGTGAGTCAACCTCGAGTGAGGCAGTAGTACTTGAAAACTTTTTAAATACTGAGTTTCCAGAAACTCCTAAAAAATCAGGACTGACAAATTTGACCGAGGATGCTATTGACGCACCTAGGAAGGCACCCTCCTAATAAACGTCATTATTTAGCTTCCCCTAAATCTTGGATGCGCAAATATCATACATAAGGGTTTCCTTTAGATCCCATTTCAGCATCGAAGCCGCGATAAAACTGAATTTACGGTACCAGGCAGCAGTGCGGGCTCTTCCCAATCAAAAGGATGCCTTTTAGACTTACGAATTCTCCTGCAACATTTTAGAGGTTTTTTGAATCGTCTTATAGGCCCAAAAATGGAACAACATTGCTTTGCCTATCGAGAGAATAAAGGTCCCCGATAAAGGTTCATCCATATTAGAATATCAAACTCCCAACAATTTAAAAGCATTAAGGCATTTTCTAAGAATGTCTTTATGGTGTCGAAGATTTATACCAAATTAAGCGACGTGAGCATCACCTTTAAGCAAGTTACTACGCAAGAGAAAAACATGGAAATTTTGAAATCCAAATTGATGCCAACAATACCATGTTAGGTGCTGAGTTACATCAGACTATCGATGGAGTCGAGTACGTGATGTTCTGTGCTAGTATATAACTCTATCATTAGCTGAAAAAAGTATAATATTACTGAAAAAGAATGTTTTGTAGTGATTTGGGTCATTTAAAAGTTTCGTGCTTAAGTTGAGGGCTACCACGTTACGGTTATCACTGACCATAGTCGTTTGCATGCGTTACATAACCTTATAAATCCATCAGGTAGATTGGTTCGGTGGGTTCTATCATTGCTAAAATACAACTATCTCATAGTTCATCAAAAGAGACTGCTACAATATGGTCCCGGTGCTCTTTCCAGAATAACTGTAGTACAAGTAGAAACTATATACCTCATTTCTGACCCTATACCATTGAGGTATTGTTGCATTTCCCAGTGATAATGAGCGTAAAATTATACTGAAGAAAGCCAACGATAAGCCCTTAGTAAGCCGTTTAAGTACACAAAGAAATTATATGAGAATTAGCTAGTCATGATTATGAGCTTGGATGTTATTCCGACCTGGGTGATTGACATTGGGCCTGAACCTAAACTGATAAACTCACAACGTAAACGCAAGAAGAGTGATTACATTTGTCCACAATCCTCGGAATGATGGGATGAGCGGATAAAGAAACTTGAAGTTATGAGATATTAGGTAATTAAAAATTTAGATAACGCATTTCAAAATCAGGCTCCGCATTATAATTTGTGACGCTGTGAATTACGCTTGTCACGTGGAGACTCAGTTTCAACCCGGAGTTGAATAACTTTTTCAAAAGTAAAACGAATAGCCGCAAAAATTAACCTTAAATACTCAGCACCCAAATAAATCTTAAAAGTACTCTCCCCTACCGTATAGGAAATCAGTGACTTTGCCCAGAAAAAGTTATGAAAGTTTCACATACAGGATATAACAGTTCTAATTTTTATTCTCTTATGGATAGGCTTACCGACTGTATGGGTCCCAAACTCCACTTACCGAGTCCATCATTGCACCCATTTGCCAAAACCTTTGCTGTTCACGCTGGCCAAAACAATTGATGGACCAACTCGCCCAATCAATCGTTTTACACATTTCCCGAGCACCTTGTGCAGATATCGAAACCATCGTTACATTAATTATGCAAATCACTCGCTATATAATTTTTCCAAGCCCTCTTGTATAGTACCAGCCTATCATATTGATCCCACAACCTGTTGCCAATCATAAATAATTTCCGGAACTGAGTATCTAATCGAGCTAGATTATGGCGTTCTGAAGATCCAATAAGCTCTTGATGCGCAACTGAACGAGCAACTTGATGCAGTTGGTACAATAAATTAGGAAGAAAGACCCTTTAAGAAGATAACAAAAAGAATCGGCACAAAGTATGATGGACTCCTAGTAGACATGTGTGATACTCTCAGAGCAGAAAAGGAAGACCACGAAGCTTAGGGTATTATAAGCACCGTGAGGCTGGCTACAGAAACTGAGCAATTAAAGCTCTCTCGAAAGAAATATAATTTTATCGGTGTTCCTGCAAAGTGGGATAAAGTAGAGGTTGAAATAAAAACTGCCATTTCGAAACCTAAGGCTGCAGTCGAAACTGAAACAGAGGGCCCTCTATTTCCAGCACTATCCATATTCAAGGCGGCATCTCGTACGCTAAAAGAAATAAGAAAGAATCTAGAAGGTTAAGAACGCGCTTCACCAAAAAATCTTACTATCGAGGATAAAATATTAAAAGAAATTTTGGTTGAGCTGAGATAAGACGGCTGAAATAGGATGTTCCGCTACCAAAGATATGATGTGCCTAGGAAGAAGAGATCTCCTACTAGTCGACCATCCGAATTCCAAGAAACATTAGGACCAAAACCTCTACACATAAGACAAAGAGGCTCTTTCAAAACGATAACGTCTCTTCTTCATATGTTAGTTCCCCTAAAACAAGTTTTAAACTTGTAAATAGATGACTGCTCTCGTTGGAAATTACATTCAAGATGTTAGAATAGCGACAGCCTTGCACAGTACCATCCTGTCTACGAAATCCCCTTTGAAAGAATTTCCTCCTGCCATTGTGGCGAACCTAATGTTAAGACGCCCAGCTATCCGGTAGATCATTTTGTGACAAGCATTTTTGGTAACTTTAATTTGATTTCCTATCTCCATAAAGTAAGTTCACACACTGCAAAATTACAAGTTGATTTAATTGGATATAGTGATAGATTATGTGATTATTTGACGCTAGTTTATGATCAGACTAAACAGTCATTGATTAGTCTTGGAGCTCCTCATCTCTAGGAAAAGAACTGAGGTTTTTCTTTCTTGAAGTAAGAAGCCTAATTTGGCCTTTCCAGGACAGAGAAGTGTTGTTATGTTACTGTTTTCTTTGATTAATGAATAGCCAATTTTCGGGCCTATTAAAAATGTAAAAAACTTTTAAAAATACCATCTCAGATGTCACAAGGTGCTCCAGGACTATAAAAATTAAAAGTATAGAAAATCATTGGCTGATTCGCTTGTTTTTCCATTTTTTTGTATGCCAGCAACTCCTGATAGCTTTAACATCACTGGGACTCCTGTGAGAACATCAATTACTCTAAGAGATATCCAAAAGTCTCAACGTCCTTATCATCCTATGGGATGAGTGGCGATATGAAGAATTCGAATCGCCGCGCCATTTCACCAAAGAAAAAGAAGGCAGACTTCTTTAAAGGGCGAACTTCAAAGAGGAATACCCAAGAAGAACTCTTGTTCCTAGACTGCTTAAGGAAGGCTACAGGAACATCTTCTAGACCTCTTTACTGGATTTGAAACCCAGGTTAAGTCTCAAATCTGCAAGCTTCGTTCCCACAATGTATCTGTTAGGATAGGAACCCCAAAAATCAGCAAAATTCTACTAGCGACCTCCCTGTCGTCAACGTACTCTTACGACTCACCGCATAAGAACCTTCCTTTTTGCGTCATGACCTCGTGATAGAAAGACCGTTTTTGACTCTGCCAATACCTGTCTTAGAGAATCTATAGTTTCGAACCCAGATATCTTAGAAATCATTCCCAGGATTTAAATCTCACCGCGGAGTTGCCTTTCTGGAGTCCACCGCATTATATATTTCGATTCAGCTAGTAAGGCTTTTGTTAAAATCTCTTTGAAAAACTTCTAGACCTGTGATGTGTAACAAATCGTTGCAATGGCTCCTTCTGAAAAGTTTTCCGTTTGCGCAAATTTAAAATGTTACTAGTTAATTGCTGTAAAATGCTGTAAAGGAGTCGTGGAGAGTTTTATAAGTGTATTCAGCTTATTGTTGAAATTCGAGTTAGAAAACTGAAGTGAAAAATTCAGTGTGTTCATATTTCATTGTGAATGATATATGTATTATTCAGTCATCATGAAGTATGTCAGTAATCCCACCTCTTGCTGAATTCAAGCTCATATTTTATAAACCTTAAGTCTCCCAATTTTTCCGATCAGAAACACCTAATTTGGCAGAAATGGAATTCCGAATTTTACCGACCTAGGATGCACTTGTGGCCGATTTTTCTTGTATTGCCGATAGCAAATACAGTAATTACATAATTATATGAGAGGTTTCAATATGAAATTTGTGAATCTTGGAGTACTATGTGAAATTAGCTGTTAAAATTATTAATCTGATCGCACACTTCTTGAAGCAACCGATCTCTAAGCGCTTAAAGTATTAGTTCGCTTGAAATAATGACTGATGTGAGGTCAGAAATGTTGTAGGAATAAGGCTGATTTTAAACCTATAGAATGGGTAATAATAAAGATATATAAATTCTTTAAACACAATGCTTTTATTTCATTTTGTCTGTTCAACAAACACAACATCGATTAAATAATGTCGGCAAAAATTTTTCATCCAAAAATTATCTATAAACTCACCATGCAGCATCTGTTTCAAGAACTCGTAGTTTTTATTTTACTCGTAAAAAGAAAACATTGAAGAACACCATTTTAATGTTTAGAAAAATAAAACAAGATACGACAAAAAATAATTAAGCAGTGGTTTTCCAACAAAAAAAAAACATCAACAAATTTCTTACGAATTATTTTTTGACAGGACACGTAGCCTTTGTGGTAAGTGTACAAAATTAAAGTAAAATAAAAATATATTTTTTTAAACAATAAAAGCTATAATGAAATGATACAGAACAAAATTTTTCGCCTGAAGTATAACATTAAAAGTGAAAAAATTAAATTCGATAAAAAGCAACACAGGGAACAATAAAACACTTTTCACGTCCTCTTTTTACATTACGTGCGCTTTTTCCATTTGTAAAAACGACAGTAAAAATAGGTCTGTTTTAATATCAATGCAGATTATTAAGTGTAATAAAATACATTTATCAAAGAGATACATTTTTCAGGATGGCTGCGAATTAAGATTAATGCCAAATGAGGAACAAATATTTGAAGTGATCATGAAAAATAAAATTTGCACTTTATTCTGCAATAACTGATTCAGCAACATGTGATGAAATATGTTCCTTAAAGCCGAAGGAGCTTTGAAAAAGAGCATTCACAATCACCAAGTTATACTAAGAAAAATTTTTAGTATAGAGAATATGATTGTGCATAGTTAAAATTTCCTAAACTACTTTTTAAAGTTCGATCGAGAAATGGCTTACCCTTTACGGCTTATACGAAAAGTGATAATTAGAATGAAAAAATCTATTCGAGGCAACTATGCGTTGATTGTTGCGACTAGGGTGTATTATAACGGTAACCATATAGTTCGAATGTTGCATCGACGAATCTCTTAGATACTGTATTTTATTACGTCAATTATTCGAAAATAATTTTTACAGTTTTTAAAACAAATTTTTCTGGAAAAATTACAGCAATTCACCATGAAGCGTTTTAAATCCTTATCAAAAGTATCAATTGGAAATTTAAAATTAAAAATATTTCTAGAAGATGTCCGATTATTAATAAAAATAATGTACTGAACACAGCAATTTCGAAAAAAATGAATGATTTTATTGTATGATATTCTAGAGCATTTTGGCTTTAACTTTTCCCACTAGATACTGAAACCGGAAATTTAAAATATAATACACGCGACTATTAATCACGTTATAGTAGCGAAGATTGTAGTCGAAGCAACCAGATTTTCTAGTGCCCGCAGCTTTTTTTCCGCAACTACATTTCATCTAGTCATGAGAACTAGTGATTACGTATCTGCATATACTGTCTGTAAAGTTTTGCCCAATTTCTAATGGGATTAACACCAAGTAGAGTCTTCAACTTTCCTTTGATTACGTGGCCGTTAGTATTTTTTATAAAAATGTGGTGTCTGTTATTTTCCGATGGTTTAAATAAAAGGCCCTGTTGAAGTTCCTGAAGAGGGGCTAATTGTGTATATAATTGAGTCTTATCGGGTGCAATTAAAAAAACAGTTTGCGGGCAAGGCACTATGTCTTCTTGACCAATTTCATTTTTGGTTTTGGGATTGTGTCTGAAATATACGGCTGTGGCAGACCAAGAAGCTCTACTTGGAGCTAGTATATAAACCTCGTAGTTGTTACTCGGCATTTTTCCGTCAAGCCATCTAGGATGATGATCTATCGGAAATCCACTAGGTTGGATAGTGCCAACAGCAGAATTACCATCTGACAATTTTATGACAATGTCGGAATTTTCTTTAATATGAATCTCTGGTAGAAAATTTTGAACTGAAGAACTAGGTTTTCGTGCTGGTCCACGTGACTTTTTTCTTTTACTAGATCCTTCCGCTTCTAATTTGAAAAAAAAGAAAACAAGTCGCTCATGTTAAAATGAAACGGTAGCAATAAGGTGTTAGAGTCAGGCCCTCGAATTGGTATGTATTTTACCGTTTAAAGGTTTTGTGCTGATATTTCAGTTCTACATCGCTAAGGGGGCTACAATATAAAACATCCGAAAAAAATCATCTGTTACTGATGGCTCCCACCCAAAGTCAATCATTTTTTAAATAGACAAAAAGATCATATAGCACGAAAAATAGCACAGGATCAAAAGATGGTTTTGGGAGTCTACTAAACTTTCTAAAAGGTTATACTTTATGTTTTTAGGGTCGTCAAACACGAATTCATTCGCAGGATTGAGCCAGCACGTCAGGATTTGCAGCAAAATTTAAAAAAATGGTTAAAAACAAGTTCCATACCAACAAACCCACAAACCCCAAACCAAAAAGCTCTAAGCCCACAAACGATAAATCCCCTAGCTCCAAGCCCACAAACTTTAAATACAATAGCTCCACATTCATAAACGTACAAACCCTAAACCCACAAACTCCAAATCTACAAACACCAAACTGACAAGCTTCATATCAAGAAACGTACAAACCTCAAAACAAAATCCCAAACTCACGAACCACAAACCCACAAGCTCTATTTCCACAAACGTACAGATCTCAAACAAACAATTCCAAAACAAAGAATCCCAAACACACACATCTTAAAATAAAAAATCCTAAACCCACTAAATCAGAATTATACCAATTTTTCAATTGGCACTATAAGATGTGAGGTAATTAGGTTTGTGGTATCGAGGTTGGTTGGTTTGAGGTTTGTGGGATTTTATCTTGTGGGTATGGGGTTTTTAGGTTTCGGGTTTGTTAGTTTGTGGGTTTAAGGCTTGTTTATTTAGGGTTTGTAGGTTTTGGGACAAAATTTATACTGAAATTCTAGGTTTTTAACCATTTTTTGAATTTTACTGCAAATCCTGACGCGCTGCCTCAATTTTGCGAATGTATGCGTGTTCAGTGACCCCAAAAACATAAATTATACCTACTAGAGTCCCAGCAGACTTACAAAATCATTTTGTGATCCTGTGTTATTGATATCTATTTGGTCATGGCAGGGAAACCCGTTTAGCAAAACAATAAACAAAAAATCAGGGATGAAATACCAAAACTAGCTCTGAAGCTATTGTCTGTTGGGTTTGGCCATAAAGTACCTTAGTAGCGCAAAATTATATGAATAGGAAAAAGTTAAAATTTCTTAAAATTTAATTTTAAACAGATATTGAACTTTCAACAAACAAGATTAATTTTCTAAGCTTAAATACGATTTTTAAACACAATACAAGGATTTTTAACAAAAAGTGGAATCATTGATTTATAAATATTAAGTTTATAACTAAGAATAGAATAGTAGAAATTTCAGATGGAAAACTGAACTTTTAATAAAAAAATTTAATTTTTAAAAAAGAGGGTAATCTTTAAAGGATATAAATACCGAACCAACTAGTTTAACTTTCTATCAAGTAGTTCAATTGGTAACTGAAGTGGTTAAGTTTTTAATCAATGAGGTAATTTTTCAGAAACGAAAAATAATTTCCGAGCCAAAAGATTAATTTTCTGTTTTATAATTTTTAAAATACAAATACGATTTTTTTAGAAAAATGTTAGGCATTTCAAAAAAAATCGAATTTTTATAAAAACTGTTTCAATTTCGACCAGATAGTCAAATTTAAACCAAAATATGATTTTTTAACGCAAAAATTCATTTTCAGTCGAATAGTTAATTATTGACCACATTAGTGAATCTTCAACCAAACCAAATTTTCAACCAAAAAGAATAACTTTTCAAGCACGAAGATTGATTTACGACCGAAAAGAAAGAATTTTTAATAAAATACTTGAATTTTTAACCAGGAAATATTAATTTTTTAAAAGAATAGAAGTCTTCAACAAAAGATTAAATATTAAATTCTTTCTTTAAAAAATTAATTCCCAACCCAAAAATGAAGTTTCAACTGAATAATTATACTTTTAACAAACAAATAAATAAAGTTTAACTGAAATGATGAATCTCAAAAAAATGAATTTTTAAGGAAAGAATAAGTCCCAAAAGATTATTTTTAACCCGGAAATAATTGAAATCTTTCGCAAGAATTTCCAAATATTTTGGAAAGATTTCCCAAAGATATTACACAAATTTTAAAAGTGTCGCAAAAATTTCCGATAGATTTAGAAGATTTCACAACATTCAATGATTTCATAAAAATTTCAAGATTGTAGCAAAAATGACAAACTATTTTCAAAATATTTCAAATATTTGACAAAGCTTTTAATAATTCTCCGAGGATTTAAAATTCATTTCAAATATTACGCAAAAATTTCTGATAGTTAAAAATGATTTCACACAGACTTAAATCATTGCCCAAAAATTGCAACAAATTTAAGAATGTACAAAAATATTTCAAAAATATTGTAAATATTTTATTAAGCTGTTAATGAGTACTGAAAGATTTCAAAAAGATTTTAAGAAATTCGCCAAGATTTGAAATAAGTCGCAAAGGTTTCGGATGGATATAAAAGATTTCAGAAAAATTGCAATGGTCTTCCAAATAGTTTAGTAATTAAAAAAACAACCAATTTCCAGAAACCGACTCTACTAAAAATAAAATTACCCCCTATCTGAAAACTCAAATTCGGAAAAACAAAAAAAAATATTTTTCGGCTTATTCTGGGCTCCCGAATGCATGAAAAAAATTCAAAAACTACCCCTATTTTCAAAAAACCACCCTCTTGCGAAAAATAAAATTTGCATAATACAAAATGTACCAGGATTTGGGCTGTAATATTCCGAAAAAGATTATTTTTGGACAAAATAATATTTGATTGTTAACAAGGGACTGTTTTTTTGCATTAAGTGTTGAAGCCCAAAAATCAAAGAAACTATTTTCGAGAATCCCAAAAATGAGAGGCTTCATTGACACTGCACAATTCTTAAAAAGATTATTTTTTGAAAGTTATATATACGTGGTAGAGAGGGGTTGATTTTAGCAGTTGAGGGTTGGATCACAAAAATCGAAGTGGTTATTTTCAAGAAGCGCAAAAATCATAGACTTCATTGACAATCATAATATGCAGCTTTGTTATAAATAACCTTATGTAATTAATAAAAAATTATCATATTTTCTTTGCAGAAAAAATTTATTTTCCTGTCGTATGTAACGTAAAAATTTATTAAACTTATTGCGCTACAAATTATTTTTATAAATTAATATTTTCCCTTGCTATTAATAATTTATGTTGACAATTAATATATTCGCATTTTTTTTAGAGAGAAAAAAATCTTTTTTGTCTAATACGTATCAAAATAGCTAGAAACTCATTTTCTTGCGAAACATTATCAAAGTTAACGTTTATTCTTGTTATTAATAATTTAAGTTGGCAAATAGAAAATTTTCATACTTTTCCCCGAAGAAAATTTAACTAGGAAGCTATTTTATTACGTCTAAAGCGTTAGACAAATGTTCACAAAAAGGAATAATAAAAAAAATTATTAATAAATTTTAACGAAAAAAATTTTTATCCCAAATTATTTATAACAAACCTAAATGTTAGGTGTTAACAAATTTCTGCAGATTAGTAGGTTTAAGCAGCTACTTTGATATGTATTATCTGAGGGTCAAAGCTGAGAAGGGAAAAATTTATCTAGAAAATTCACTTTTTAAAAATTGTTAAACACAAATAGTCAAATACAAAGTTGGTTTATAAGAAAATAAATATAATTAGATATGATATATTTTATTTTTATGAAACAGATTTAATAATTTTTCAATTTCTTCAAGTTTTGCGAAATTTGTTATATACTCTTATTATTGAAAAATGTGTTATTTTCGAAACTCAAATTGTCTACGCTCTTAATATTAGAAAATAAAAATAAAGGAAAGTAAATATGCATTTTACCCGTATTGTATGCACAGCAAAAAAACAATTTATTATCAAGCCTATTTTTCATTTTAAAAATTGCAACGTCACGGTCTTGACTTAAGTTAAATCTGTTGAGCAATCTGGTTTTTTTTTTATTAACTATTTGTCATGTTTTTTATTTCTATAGTCTTCCTGAAGATTAATAATTACAGCCTTAAACAGATTCATTATTTACAAAAAATCCGCATATATTTAATAAGCATTTACTAATTAGTAAATTTAATAAAATAAATGAATAAAATAAATAAAAATATTTTCTCTGAAAAACGGAAAGTTTTTATTAAGTTGTACCGTTTGTCTTCGTGTTTATGCTTGTATTTTCTTTTCTTTTTTATTTTTTTTAAATAATTTTTTCAAATTCTATTGCTTTTTAAATTAGTTTTTTCTCTTTTATTTTGACCAAAATTCCCCATTCTCTTGTTTTTTTTTTCCTAAACACGAATTGAATGAATAGATCCAATAAAAAAGCCTAAATATTTGGTTTAAACTTAAACCACATTATTAAACGTTAAACACCTTTTCTCCAAATTTATTTTCTATCACAAATCAATATTTTCGGTTGAAGTTTAAATTATTAGCTTAAAAAATAATTTTTTTTTCCTTCTCAATTCATTTTTGTGGTTGAAAAATTAATTGCAGAGTGGCAGTTATATCCAAGAAATATGAAATTTCTACTAAAAAAGATGAAATTCTAAATCCTAAAGACAAGATTTAAAAAAATTAATTTTCTATGAAATAGTTGTATTTTCAATCAAAAAGCATGACTTGAACAAAATTGCTAACATTTAATACAAAATTTGCATTTTTATCCGAGGAAAATAAAATTTCTACTGAAATATATGAGTTTTTAAATGGCACAGACGACACTCATAATAATAGTTGAATTTTCAAGAAAATACTTAAATTTTCAACGAAACTGATGCATTCTCATTAAAAAATGTAATAGTTGTATTTTCCATTAAAACAATCAATTTTGAAGCAAAAATGGAATGTATTTACATTTTCAGATAAAAAGGTAATTTCTTACAAAAATAAAATATTCCATTTTCAATCAGAAATTTAAGTTTTTAAATAATTATATTAATTCTTAACAAATTAGTTCAATTTTTAACCAAATAATTCAAATTTTGACAAAATATATAAAATTTTAAGCGAATAGTCAAATGTTAAGTTGAATTTGTTGTTGAAAATGTTATTAGATGAAAATAAATTTTTAACCAAAAATGGAGTAGTTAAATTTTGAATTAAGAAAAGTAATTTTTAACCCATAAATAAAATTCTATTTTGAACAAAAGATTTCATTTATAAGCAGTAAAATTATTTTTTTCTAAACCATTGGTACAACTTTGAACTAGATATTGGAAATTGAGACCAAAAATACTACTTTTTAACAAAATACTTCAATTTTCAACAAACTAATTACACTTGCAACCAAATAGTTAAATTTGCAACCAAAAAAATACGAATTCTCAATAAAAAATTTACTAGTTGAATTTTTGATAAAAAAAACATCAATTTTCTATCAAACAGAGAAGTAGTTAAACTTTCACTGTAAGAAAAGTAATTTTCATCCAAGGGAAACATTTATTTTTTAACAAAAAAGCTAAATTTTCAATCAATAAAAGTGATTTTTAGAAATCATTTTAAATTTAACCAAATGATTAAAATTTCCACTAAAAATATGAATTCTAAACAACATAGTTGAATTATTACTTAAAAAATTAAATATTTAACGAAATAGATGAATTTGAAACTAAAATGAGAAAACTTCAATTTCCCAATACTTGACCTTTTCTTTTGATAGGACACGCAATTCTTTTAATTATTAATTAATTTTTTTCATAATTATAAAAACAAGGCAATAAAAATACATCTGTTAGAATAGCAAAGCACATCATGAATTTTAATTACATACTATAATTGAAATGATAAATTTTTTATGTTAGCTGCGAATAAAGATTACTGCCGAAAAAGGAACAATTATTAATGTGGAAATATCTCAAAAGGCCATCCCGAACCGAGATGCAGAAGCGATATAACTTATTATAATATAGTTTAACACAATAAAAAAAAGTTCACGCTTTAGACAAATTTTAATCGAGTGCGAAGCACCAGATACTTGATGAGAATGTGTTTATTAAAGCCAAATGAGCTTTAACGAAAGAGGATTCACAATGAGAGTTATCCTTGAATTGTGTGTGAACAGGGGTAACTTTTCGAATATCATACTCACGATCAGCATTCGGAAGAAATTTTTGTTGAGTAGGTGGCCTTGGTAGGTAGATAGGTCCTGGTAGGGCTGCTTGATTTGGAACTGAAGGAGTAGCAGGACGAAATGTTATAAACCGATAGCCAGTATTATCATCAGAAGGATTTGCTTTTCGCCAGAGTAACCTTCGACCTTCAGAAGCTTCCAGATCTAAATTCGTAAAAATAAAAAAATAAAATTATTTTAAAGTGTAGCGCATACGTTAATGAGTTTAAATGAGGCCCTTCTAATTGCAATTTATTTCAATGTTTCAAAGTTTTCTTTTTAGGCAGATTAGTTTTGCACCAGTGAGGGCGCTACAACAACACATCCGCAAGAAACAATCTTTTACTTATGTAGCACACTCTATAATTTTTTATTTGGAAAGTTTGTTTTTACCAAAAAATTTAAAAGTTCATGAAAATAGTTTAAATTTTAATCAAATAGTTCAAGTTAAACAGAAAATATAAATTTTCAATTAAAAATGTAATTTTCTATTGAACAGTTAAATTGTTTACCAAATTTTTGAATGTTCAACCCAACAAGATTAATTTGGAAACCAATGATTTCATTTTTACCCAAAAAGGATTAATTTTTAAGCACAGTGATCTCGGACAGCAAGGAAGGAATTATTTAATTATATGCATTAATTTTCAACTATAAAAGATAAATGTTCCTTAAAAATTATCAACTTTCAACGAAAACAAAAACGGGTCCTTTGGGGAACAGGTAGATTTCCAATAGTATTCAGGCTTTAGACAAATCTGAAAAAATTTCGGGATACTTCTCAAAGTGTGTGCTTGATGTCTCAGTAATTGTCAAATTTAAAGTTTTAAACCGTTGTTAACAAAAAATTAAAATATAGTAAAATATGTGGGATGGAAATTTAAATTTGAAATTTCGACTGTTGGAATTGGTGAAGTTTCTAACAAGGTGGTGATTCTTATAAAATTAACATTCTACAAAAACACACGAATTTTGAACAAGGTGCATTGATTTTTTAGAAAATATTTGAATTTTCAATCCAGTAATTAAAGATTGAACAAAATAAATAAATATAGAAATATAATATAGAAAAGTCCTCGTTTCGTACAAACTTTGACCGAGTGCGAAGAACCAGATACTTGATGAGAATGTGTTCTTTAAAGCCAAAAGAGCTTTAACGAAAGAGAATTCACAATAAGTGTTATCTGTAAATTGTACATGAACAGGGGTAAATTTTCGAATAGCATACTCACGAGCATCATTCGGAATTACTTGTTGTTGAGCAGGTGGCGTTTGTGGGTAGACGGGTCCTTCTAGGGCTGCTAGATCTTGAGGTGTAAGCCTAGGAGGGTGAAGTGATAAAAAATTATAATTAGAAGTATCAGTTGGATTCAATCTTCGCCTGCGTGACTCTTGATCTTCCGAAGCTCCCTCCGCATCTAAATTCGTAAAAAATAAAACATTTTATTTGTTTTAGAATGTAACAGCGGACCACGAGGAAAGAATTTTTTTAATGCAATAATTTTCAACTAGAGGAAATCAGTTTGCAATAAAAATATCCACTTTTAACAAAAAATGAGATAGTTACATCTTTAGCTAGGAATTTTAAAGTAATTTTTAAGGAACATTACGAATTATCCACAAAAAGGTTGAACTTTTAATTCACCAATATGAGTTTTTGTTAAAAAAAAATGATTTTTCTTCACCAAAAATTTAAATTTTCATAAAAATAGTTTAATTGATACATAAATAGTTATGTTTAAACCAGAAAATAAATTTCCAGAAAAAGATTCATTTTTAATTGAATAGTTTCATTTTCTACTCAATTCTTGAATTCTCAACCAAATAACTCGTCTTCTTGGGTTAAAAATTCAACTCGTTTTTAACCTTTCTTTTTGAATTTACATTTTGTTGCTGATAAGTCAACTTGAATCGTTTTGCAATAAAAAATATTTTTTTCTGCAAATTTATCTGTTTGATTAAAAATATTGCATTTTCCTTAGACAAAGATGCAACTTTTTTTTAGACATTTTAATAATTTCCTATAGTATGTACATTTTGCTTAAAATTAGTATTTTTGTGTCAAAAAGTCAATTGAAATCTTTTAAAATGAAAATTCAATTCTTTTTTACAAAATTTATATTTTTTATTTGAAAATTCGCCTGTTTTAGTAGAATTCATTTAAAAAAATTTTTTAATCATCTGTTTTAATAGAAATTTCATCTTTCTGGAACTAAAATGCATTGTTTTGTTTAAATGTTCAATTATTTTTGTAAAACATATTTCTTTTTTAAAAAATCATATTTTGACCGTAAAAAGTCAACTGCAATTTTTTTGACAGAAAATTCAACTATTTTTTTGAATATTTAAAATTAATTTTTTAATTGGAGGCTTATGTTAATTCATTTTGTGCTAAGAATTCATATTTTATGTCTGAAAATTCAATTTTCGTAAGGAAAATTCATATTTTGGCTTTAATAAAACTTTTAAATGCAATTTTTAGATAAACTTTTATTTTTTGAACATTTGTCTTTCTGGATTTGAAATTCTTTCTTTTAATGTATAAATTTCATTTTTCATTGAAATATAAACTATGAAACTTTTTTGTTGGAAATTTATCTTTTTTATTTGAAAGTTCAATTATTATGTTTAAAATTTAATTATTTTGTTGAAAATTCAAATATTTTCTTAAAAGGCCATCTTTTATAGTAGAAAAGACATTTTTCTTTAAAACCCTTAGCAAATTTTTTGAAAATTCTTCAGATGCCTCACAATTTCCTGCAATCATTTTGAAATTTTTAGTTTTTCAAGTGCTTCTAAAAATTTTCAAATTTGAGAAAATCGATTCATATTTCGAGTCGCACAAAGAACAAATTGATTCAACATAGAGAAAATTCAACTTTTTGTGAATCTAATGTTAAAACGCATTGATATAATGATTTAGGAATATCCAGTGATTTTTTGACTAATTTTTTATTCTTTAGCCAATTTCAAAATTATTTATAGACTATTTCTGTCGTAACTCACATTTTGAAACAAATTCTTTACAAGAAAATTGTTAAAAAAATTTAACGAAACAAAAATTTATCAATAAAAATATAAAAACATTATTTAGAAAAATTAATAATAAGATGAATAACAAATTACTTAATATCAGTTGGTAACTTAAGAAAAAGCTTTTAGCTATAGAAATTATAAATTATTATCGATTAATAGCACCGATTCATTACTAAATAATAGCCTGCTAATACCTTAAAGAAGCATAATGATTGCTTCAATAATGCTTGCATCTATAAAATTTTGTGTAAACAATTGTTTTTAACGACAAAAATAGCCAATTGTCCAGCAATCTTCTTCAGTCTAAAAATTGGTTATTTACACTTAATTATGTTGCAAATTCCAAGTTTTAACCTCTATAAATAGCCAGATAGTATATTTGTCAATTAGATTAGATTAAAATATCATCAGTTTTCGCTGGATGACCCAATTTTATAAGTAGATAATATTTTCTTTTGAGTTTTGACCGAATAAGCAGAAAATCTTAATTTCTTTCACCATGAATACCTGTTTCGAGCAATTGTTTAAAAAATTGGTTTAAAAAATAACAAATAATTCATTACTGTTCGTGAATTCAAATCAGAAAAGCAAGCAATTTCATTTATAAATAAAAAAAGTAGGTTATTAGTTCTGAATCAAAAATGTCAAAGTCCTAATCAGCGAACCAAAAATTAAAGAGTACAAGCTAATATTTGAATCCATCGAAATGATTTATATAATAAATATTGTAACTTATGAAATAAGCAAGAAATGAAATCAGAAAAATTGACTATTTATTCTAAAATTTCATAATTTTTTAAAACACTTAATGTTTTTTAATGAATGTAAAGATTGTAAATAATTGCACTTACATTTTGTGTTATGCAATTTAACAATTGCAAGGATTAAAATTTCCTCGACAATCTTCATTTCTGCCAAACAGAGATGATAAAAGCTGATTTTTGAAGAATTTTTAAAATCGGAACTGACAATTTTTCACGTTATCACTACCTCGCGTACAGATTACTATCCGATGACTAGGCTGCCCTCATTCTCCATTGGCTGTGATCCTCTAATAAAACAGGTCATACAATCAAATGAAATTGAGCCCGGGCAAAGTTAAACAAATAAGAAATGATTTCTTAATTCTATCTGCATTAAAGTTCACCAACTTCCACCAAATGACTTCCTGGAATAAACTATAAGATTTCGAAAACCTTCTTTTTTTAAGTATTTCTTTCACCGAATTAATAAATTAATTCTACTTTCCTTCATTGGATTTCAAATCTAGCGAAGAGTGAGATTTTCTGAATCATATTTAAAAAAATTACTTATAAAGAAGAATACATAACATTAAAAATTAAATAAAAGAAAAAATTACCATAATAACTAATTGAAAGCATGCGAAACGAATTAATTTTTTAATTAACTATGAACAAACTATGCATCCTATAAAAAAACTATGAACGGTAGAAATCGAGGATACTATCGTTCTCAATACAAGAAGAAGAATCAGAGAAAACCCGAACCCCTGGCAAGAGAATCAGGTGATGCTGGCCCTGCCCAAGGCGAATGAGCCCTCGGTAGCATCATCAGATGAAGTACCTTCGTTACCGCTGCGATTAGAGGTTAGAGAGCCTCCTAGGGAGGACAGAGGGCTTACCTTGCGAGTCATTACGGCTGCCCGAATTAGTAATAACCTTAAGGTCCTTCCTCTAATCAATGGTGGTGCAACCCGAACAGCCATGGGAGATATTGGCTTGGTCATCGTACGGAGGTATCAAGCGACCCTGCATACGGCACCGAATCAGGCAGTTATGACTGCAGACGGTACGGTTAGCCAAGTCTAAGCCACGTGTTATCTCCCTATCGAGACTGATCTTGTTTCGCGAATGATGAAGATCCATATTGTCCCAAGCATGGGTGAACAAGTAGTCTTGGGTATGGACTTCATCCACACATTCGGAATCGTACAGGATAAGAGCAAGCGAACCTGGTATACTAGGCAGTCTGATAAGTACCTGAAAATTCTAAGAGATGGCATTAGTATTCACTAATGTGAACCATTTTCGTCGAGCTTGATCCTTCAAATGACGAGTTTTCTTTAATAGTTTTTTTTAATATGTTTTTTAATATGGAAAAATCTGAGTTTCGAGTTTTGATCAAACACTACTATCTTCGGAAGAAAACGATATCCGAGACCAAGGCCAAGCTGGATAAGTATTACCCGGACTCTGCACCGTCGATTGGAACGATTTATAAGTGGTTTACCGAGTTTCGTTGTGGCTGTACGTGCACAGTTGATGCTGAACGATCTGGGCGCCCAAAAGAGGTCACTACACCAGAAAATGTCAAAAAAATCCGTGATATGATGTTGAATGATCCCAAAGTGAAATTGAGAGAGGTAGCTAATGCTGTAGACATGTCATTGGAACGTATGGGCAATATCGTGCATTCATTTTTGGGCATGTAGAAGCTCTGCGCGCGATGCGTGCCGCGTTTGCTCACAGTGGACCAAAAACGAATTCGTGTGACAACTTCCCAGCAGAATTTGGCATTATTTTCGCGTAAGCCAATCGAACTTTTGCACCGATTCATAATCATGGATGAAACCTGGATCCACTACTACACTCCTGAGTCAACGCAACAGGCAAAACAGTGGATTCCACCGGGCCAAAGTGCTCCGTCCCGTATTCACCAGACCTGGCCTCTAGCGACTATTAGTTGTTCCCTAACCTGAAGAGATGGCTCACCGGTAAGAGTTTTTACTCAAATGAGGAGCTCATAGCTGAAACTGAGGCGTATTTTGGAGACCTTCCGATCGAGTACTTTTCGGACGGTATCAAAAAGTTAGAAAATCGTTGGACTCGCTGTATCGACCTAAAAGGAGAGCATGTTGAAAAATAAAACCGACTTTGGCCAAAAAAACGTCTTCGTGTATCATTTTTCAGGGACTTATCAGACTGCCTAGTATGTCGAAATAATCGGAATTTGTCCACCACTATACCGAGGAAGGTACCGAGTTGGATGTGGAAAGGAGGAATGAAAATCCGGCAGCATTGGACCAATGTTGTGGCCTCAGAGAAATTACAGCTGAGGAGCAAGAAGAACTGGACACGTTGTTTTCCAGGATTATTAGGCCCCTTTCTGAGGTACTTCCGGCCACCGACCGCATCACTCATAGCATAGACGTCGGGGGACACCCACCGATAAAACAGAGATATTATCGGGTATCTCCGAAGGTGTTGGAAAATATGCAAGATGAGGTGAACCGAATGTTAGCCGAAGGCATTGTTGAGCCATCGAGGAGCGGTTGGTCCAGTCCGGTAGTAATGGCCCGAAAGTCAGACGGGACATATAGGTTTTGCGTTGACTACCGAAGGCTCAACAAGGTCGCGAAAAAAGATGCGTACCCCTTGCCCAAGATGGATATGATCCTTAAGGAACTTCGCGCTGCGAAGTACATAACGACCCTAGATTCAAAGTGGGGGTACCACCAGATTCCAATCGTTGAGATATTAGGGAGTACACAGTGTTTACAGTCCCAGGAATGAAGCTCTTTGGGTAGCTCGGGTCATAGACCGCTTACAAGGAGCCAGACTGATCATTCACCCAAAGAAGTGTGAATTCGATAATCTGACCGTGTGTTATCTCGGGTTCCTCGTTAATCAGAAGAGTTTGCAGGTAGATCCGGACAAAGTCGATTCCCTTTTCTCATACCCAGCTCCAAGAACAATTAAGCAACTAAGACGGTTCTTGGGCATGACATCGTGGTAACGTCGTTTCATACCCGATTTTGCGACTGACACGAAACCACTGAACAAACTGCTTAGAACGAACGTCCCATAGGAACGGTGCACCGAGCTGGAAAGCGCGTTCACTAAGCTGAAAGAACAAATCGCGACGGCTCCGATTTTGACTTACCCGGACTTCGATGTCCCATTTGTGCTCCAGACCGACGCGAGCGATTTTGGTTTGGGAGCAGTCTTGACACCGATGCAATATGGCGTTGAGAGGCCTTTGCGAGTAGCACGATGTCAGACGCAGAAAGAAAATACTTGGTTACATAGAAGGAGTGTCTAGCCGTGATCTGGTCGGTTGGAAAATTCCGGCACTATTTCGAGAGTTTGCACTTCACAGTGATCACCGACCACAGTTTGTTGCGATTGCTACACAACCTTCACAATTTAATAGGCCGATTGGCGCGTTGGGCACTTGACCTCCTCGAATACAATTTTGAGGTCGTACATCGGAAAGGAGCTTTGCACCACGTGCTTGACGCCTTTTCTCGGATGTACGAGGAGGAAGTAGCAATCCCCATAGCTGCCATGTAGCCGGCGGAGGACGAGTGGTATCGTAAGCGACTGCGAGAGGTAGAAGAGACCCCTAGAAAATGCCATGGGTGGAAGATAGAGGATGGAATGCTTTATCGATATCGTCCAAATCCGTTAATAGGCCCGGCTATCGAAGACCTAGAGGCTTGGAAGTTGGTAGTACTAACTGAGAGAAGATAAGAAGTCTTCGACGAGGTACACAATGACCCTCAAGCCGCGCATCTGGGAATAGAGAAGACGTACCGGAGATCCTCGATTCAATATTATTGGCCAGGCATGTATCGGGATATTTTTCTATAGGTGCGAGCGTATTACACCTGTCAGCGAATCAAGGCTGATCAAAGGCCTACAGCGGGCCTATTAACCCGTTGGGTAGTCCAACAGCCTTAGACAGAAGTGGCCACCGACGTAATGGGCCCGTGGCCAAAGACAGCGTTAGGCTTCAAATGGGCGTTAACATGGCAAAAGCCTAAGGTATCCATTGATATATTAAGAGAAACATTACTATGTAAATACGATTAATAAAAGTAGTCAATTTGTAGATTTGGCGCAAGGATGAATTAGCGTAGTAATAAATACACATTAAAGCGTAAAATTGAGATCGATAATGATTCAGGGGCTGAAGTGTTTCTCTGTGCAACTTAAAGTTACCACGTGAAGTGAAAAAGGATTCCATATGTCGATGCTAATTTTTATCCTTCGTTTTTTTTAAAGATAAAAAAAGCAGAGGCGATCACTGAAACATAAATCTGGGGGAAAATTTATCGCGAGATCCTAGGATTAAAAAATGTAATAATAAAACTTCAATGATAATGAAATAGTTTCAGAGATAGAAAACAAGTCACATTTTTTAAAGCACATTGTATCGAATGCTCAAATCACGGAAATGAAAATAAATCAGAAGAATTATTTCATGAAAATGAACGCAGACAGCAGGAAAAGCCTGAGAAGAATGGACTTGAGATTCAGATGGGTTTGCGAATGGAGTTACTTGGAAATCTATTTCAGTATAAGCGATCAAAACAAGTTTAAAGCTAAAATTAAAGCAGCTAAAAAGCTTAGCGAGTTGCTGTTGTAATAATACCAGGCAATGGCTGCGGCTTACCTGAGCGGTGTGTATGCTGATAATACATGGACAAAGCTTAAATATCATTAACTGTTTTTAAATTTATTGATTTTTGGAGAGGAAGAGATAACGCTATTTACGAGGGTAATTGCATCCGAAGCAGCAAAGGAGTATTGTGTAGTTAGAAACATTAACAGTTTTGCACTATATGGCGCTAAACGCTCAATTTCGTGAAAAAATGACCATCTCAGATCTTACAAGGTACTCCAGGTACGAAGAAAGGACACTAACAGCTCAGGGAAATTATACTAGCGACCTCCCTGTCGACCGCTAAGAATCGCTCTTTTCGTACGTTGTGACTTCCTGATGGAAATACCGGTTTTAACTGCCGATAACTGTCTAGAGAATCTATAGTTGCCGATCAAGATGTTTTGGAAGTCTTCCCCAGGATTTAAATGTCAAAAATCTGAGAATCGGTAAGCCGTTTGTTTAAAGATCTTAGCAAAACCTCTAGATACGTGCCATCGTAATGAATCTTGAAAATGGCTCCTTTAAAAAGTTGTCCATTAGCTCAACTTTAAAATTTAAAAAGTTAATTGCTGATAAATTGTAGTGGAGATTTTTCTAAGGGTGATCAGTTGATTGTTGAAATGTGAGTTAGAAAACTTAAGTAAAAAATTAAGTGTCTTTTTCTTATTCTGTTGTGAATAAGATTTGTATTATTCAGTCATCATGTTTTCCTTTCTCAATTTAATATTGTCTGCTGACTTTCGACCCCTTTCATTTAACTGACGTGTGTGTGTAAATAATTCCGCCTCTTGCCAAATCAAAGCTCGTATTTTGCCTTTTGGAAATCCCCAAATTTTTCCAAACAAAAACACCTAATTGTGCTGATCTAAATTTTCCAATTTCACAGACCTATGATGCCTTTCTTGCCGATTTTTTGGCATTGCCGAGAGCAAATAGAGTAATAACGTAAATTATATTGAGATGTTCAAATTAGGAATTTATGTGTGATTAAGGGGGAAATCCCGTGTATTAGCATAAAAATTAGGGTACTTTTGGTGAGTTTTTGGGGATCAAGATAATAATGGAGCTTTCCCAAACTTGTGTGCTTTATCAAGGTAATCTTGAGGTATTAAACAAATATAGTTTACCCTGATAAATTAATAATATATTTACTTGTATGGGCGGATGTCTGATATGTCCAAATTCGAAGGTCAGATAAGTCAGCGGCACTCGCTTGCCTGCAACTCAACGGCACCCTCTACAAAAATCATTAAATTAAACAAAATTACTAGACTTTTGTCTTCTTGATTTTTGTGCTCTTTTATTATTATTAAATGTCATATAAATCCCTTTTGTAAAATTAACCCATATATAAAAAACAATACCCTGAAATGGAAACACGTATTGCAAAAAGTCGATATCTTTATAAATGGAACTAACTTATAAAATAGGAACATTGTACTTTGAAGTGTAATTATTTCTCACACGTAATCGTTACAATAATTATCGTTGCCCCTTATCGCAACAATTATGTCTATCAAGATAGCTTGAATCTAGCTTGAATATAACCAGCTCATCTAATATGTATACATTAAAAGAAAAAAAATCAAGCACGTCAGAATTTGGGCTTTTTTGGGCTCCCGGATACACGAAAAAAAATTCAAAAACTAACCTAATTCTCAACAAATCACCCCCCTGAAAAAATAAAATTTGCAGAACCATTTTTGAAAAGCCCAAAAATCAGAAACCCTATTGACACTGGACAATTCTCAAGAAGATTATTTTCATACAATTTCATATCTGCGTGGTAGATAGTCGTTGACTTTAGAAGCTAAGGGTTGAATTCCAAAAGTCGAAGTGGGTATTTCTTCGGAGCCCAAAAGTCATAGACTCTATTGACACTGAAAATTTCTCAAAAAGGTTATTTTTTGAGAGTCATATCTACGTGGTAGAGACAGGTTGGTTTTAGACGTTAGCGGTTGGAGGACAATAATCAGAGAGGGTATTTTCCAGGAACCTAAAAATGAGAGACTCTATTGACACCGAAAAGTTCACAAAAAAATTATTTTGTTACAATTTCATATCAACGTGATGGAGAGGGGTTGATTTTAGACGTTAAGCGTTGGAGCCCAATTGGAGAGGGAATTTTCCAGGAGCTTCAAAATCGGAGACTCTATTGATACTGTTAAATTCTCAAAAATATTATTTTGTTATATCTATGTGGTAGAGACGAGTAGACACGTAGACTGAAAAACAATATACATTGAATATACATTGAATACTTTTTTCACTACAGGGCTAGTTTTTTTAAAAAACAAGGGTCGATTTTACAAAAGCGATTCATAACACATTGTAAAACAAAAAAAAATAGCAAAAAAATCTAACCGAGACATTTTTTTAAATTTAATGATTTAAAATTAATAAAATTATTTTGGAAAGAAGATCTTTATCCTTCTCTTCACTGGGAATCAAAACACAGAACTTCTGATATCCAGGCAGATGCTTAACCTCTTAATCAGACTAGATAGAAAATAATTTTTTAAATTTGTAATTAAAACTTTTTTACTTTTATTAATTCTTTCACCTTCGCGCTACTGGGAATCGAACCCCCCCCCCCTCCCTCCAAAAAAACCGCATATTAATTTTTACCATTAACATTAACAACTAGCCAAAAATTAGCGTTATTTTCTTGAATTAAGGTCCGCATTCTGATCTCTCTAATAGCCTAATGTAACAGCACCTGATCGTAAATCAGAAGTTCTGTGGTTCGAATTCCCTGTGTAGCGAAGTAGAAAGATCTGCTTTCAAGAAAAAAAATCTAATTTCAAATTAAAACAAAATTATTGCCCATCTAGCCTGATTAAGACGTTAAGCATTTTCTGTTATTGAAGATTCTTAACTTAAACGTAATTGTGGATTTTGTTTTTCGTCAGAGGCGCCACTGAGTTGTCCGATGCTCTTCACACATGAGTCGAAAATGAAGAAATCAAAAGATTTTTGAAAACTTTTTATCCTACAAGTCAGGCAATTTAAAAAAATGTTAAACCGATAAAAAACGTTTTTAAATATTTACATGGTAACCATTGTCTGATGGGTTTCAATTGTTACTCGGCCACTCCGGAAGCATATATTAAGTGCACTTCTTTTTCGTGGAGCTAGTTTATTTCCAAAATCATCTGTTTTCGGTATTTTCTGATTAACTGCAATTTTTTTTAATTTCATGCGGCTAGAACTTCTGTGGGTAATAAGTACAATTAGCGTTTTAAGCATATCCTATTTTCGATGTTATTACAGAAAAACCTAAAGTTAAATTTGCTTGCATGTGAAAATTCCCGCTGTTAAAGTGTTAAAGATTAAATAAAAGATATTTCGGTAAAAGTTTGACCGAGGTTAGAAAAATAATTCCAAACTCGTCGACTGCGTATCGCTGCAGTGAGCAAATTTCAGTTACTGATTTATCTCCTCCGAACTAAATCACACTATTATAGAGGAATTAGAACTCATTTATTACCATTTATCAAAAAGGGCAAAAAGGAACTGGCGGATGAGAATCCTTATTTCTCTCTAATTTAATTAAGTGAAATGACGATAGATAGCAGTGGCAAAGTAATTCTCGTTAAATCTCGAATGAAAATGGAGCGCTTATGAAACGGCAGATTATCCACGAAAGGCTAAAGATCGGAAATTATTTGCGATTCCTGTAAAGTTTATCTGGCAAGATTAATTTTTCTTGCGGTGAATCATTCGCAGGACATTTTAGGATAACAATAATAATATACTGTTTTACTGATGATGTGTTGTTTTAAGGCATTTGATCCAAGATATATCGTATGTTGTTAAAGAATTATTTTGATGTTTTGATCCCAAAGAGATCGTAATATTTTATTTAGAGATAATCTTCAAGAATGTTCCTGTTGAAAACTGGTCCAAGAAAGAGCTGGTGTCGAAAGAGCTGGTGTCCTCAAAAACTTGTTTTAAGGTAGGAAATTAATACGTCAAAGATTAGACAATTTAAAGTGTTGTACCGAAGTTGAATGCGGAAAAAAATGGCAGGGCGAATTCAGTAGCTCATGTGAGTTTGGTGTAACCGGTCCCCGGTGAAATCAATATCAAGTGAGATTAATCTTACAATAATATATAACTTACGCTGGTCTAACTAACCGAACGCTATGCATTTGAGATGTAGTCTAAAATTCTAAACATGCTTCCACGAGCGCAGATAACGGGCCAGCGTCAGGTCGAATCAAAGCGCTTTTATGTTAAAGCTACACTGTTAAAAATGTCTGTCTAAAACTTCCACTACATGCATTAGAAGTTTATTTCCAAAACGCAAGGTGCCTCTATAATACATGTGTTACTTTCCAAATTCTGGCATTGAAATGGTACATCACATGTATTGGAATTCTATAATACAAGTCCAGTACCCAGTGGGCATAAAGTTTGGCGATGTCTTAACGACATCCTTACGACATCTTTACGACAACTTTACGAAATCCTATGTCTATGTCGTTAAGGGGTCTTTACGATATCACAAATAAGACGTATGATCTGACGGTGTCTTTACGATATCACAAAGACACCGAAACGACATGGAAATAGGATGTCGTAAAGTTGTCGTAAAGATATCGTAACGATGTCGTAAAGACGTCGCCAAATTTTTTGCCCCCTGGGTAGCCAGTAACACTTCCCCATCGTACTTTCAGCTAAAATCTTGACACCTTTTAAAGCGAAAATAAAAAAAAATGTAAATCTTTTTTCGGGACAATTTTTTCTGGTAAAAAAAAATTCTGACGAAGCCCCAACCTTTGGTTAATATATAGTATACTTTTAACGCGCATTTTTAGAAAATTCAAAGAATTCCAGGAATATAAGGAGTTCGTGGAATTCACCGAATTAACGAAGCCCAAGGAATTCACGGAACTCACCTAACGCCGGAATTCACTGTTTTTATGATGAAATTATCGGACTTTCATTGTTTCATTATTTCACATGAATCACTTATTATTTCACGGAACTCACGGAATTCACGGAGTTTAAGGAATTCACGAGATTTAGAGAATTCACGAAATTCCCCCAATTTAAGGAATTCATAGAATTTCCGGAATTAAAGTAATTTACAGAATGCATGAAAGGTACGTAATTCACAGAATTTATGGAATTTACAGAATTCATGATATTCACAGAATTCATGGAATTCATGAAATTCATGGAATTCACAGAATTCATGGAATTCATGAAATTCATGGATTTCACAGAATTCATGGAATTCATGAAATTCATGGAAGTCACAGAATAGGTGGATTTCTCAGAATTCATGGAATTCGCAGAATTAATGGAATTCGCAGAATTCATAGAATGCATCGAATTCCTTGAATTCAGAAAATTCATGGGATTGTGTAAATTAACTCAATTTACGGAATTCACTGAATTCAAGAAAATAAAGGAATTTACGGATCTCATGAAATTTACGGAATTCAGAGAATTCGAGAAATTCAAGGGCATTCAGGCAATTTACAAAATTTACGGAATAAAAAGAGTGTACGGAAATCAAGGAATTCATGAAGGTCAAGAAATGCACGGAATTCGAAAGTTAATGGAATAAATGGAGTTCACGGAATCAATAAAATTCAAGAAATTTATGGAATTCACGGAATTCACGTATTCATCGGAATTGATGGAATTCACGGAATTCACGAATTCAACGAAATTGATGGGATTCACGGAATTGATGGAATTCACGGAATTAATGGAATTCACGGAATTCAAGCAATTAACGTAATTTGTCTATTTCACGAAATTCAAGGAAATCATTAAATTCATGGAATTCGCGAAATTGAAGGAATTCATGAAATTTAATGTTCAAATAGAATTTCGCGAAATCACAGAATTTCCGAAATTTATAGAATTCATTGACTTGCACGGGTTCCTCGAATTCTATAAATTTATTAAATTTCTCTAATTTCGTCAATTTCATTAAGTTCGCGAATTCCATGAATCGCATGAATACTGTCTATTCCTTGAAATCCGTGAATCGCATGAATTTCGCGAATTTCGCTAATTCTATAAATTTTGTAAATTCCTTCATTACCGTGATTTCTGCTAATTCCATTAATTCTTTGAATTCCGTGAATTATGCAAATTGCACGAATTCGGTAGATTCCGAACGTTACATGAATTGTGTGAAATCCTTCAACTCCTTAAATTCAGTGATTATAGTCAATTACGTGAATTCCATAAATGAAGCGTATTCTGTTGATTCGGTAAATTCGATGAGTTTCGTAATTTCCATAAATTCGACGAATTCCGCGAATTTTGTTTATACGATGAATTCCAGAAATTCTGCGAATTTCGTGAATTCCTTGAACGCCATAAGTTCTGCAAAATCCGCGAATTCTGCGAATTTCATATATTCTTAAAAATTCATAGATTTCGTAAGTTTCTTTAATTCAATGAATTGCGTGAATTCTGTGCATTTTATGAATCTTGAGACAGGGTACAATACAGGGTACAATAAAACACTTTTTATCTCCTCCTTTGATATTACGTGCTTTTTTCCATTTGTAAAAAAACGGCAGTAAAAATACGCCTTTTTTAACATCAATGTACATTATAAAGTGCAATAAAATACATTTATTAAAATGATTAAGTAAAATTTGCACTTTATTTTTCAATATCTGAATCAGCAACCCTCGGCCGAGGTAAATCAAGAAATACGATATACATTTTATATGATAAAGTGAAACATAATATAAAAAAGTCCCTGTAACGAGAATGTGTTCGTCAAAGCTAAAGAAGCTTTAACGAAAGAGCATTCACAATCACTAAGTAATACTAAGAAAAATTTCTGGTACTGGGAAACTGACTGTGCATAGTTAAAATGCCGTTAACTACTTTTTAAAGTTAGATCTGCTCACAGCTTTTTTTCCCTCAAGTACATTTCATCTAGTCATGAGAACTAGTGATTACGTATCTGCATGTAATGTCTGTAACGTTGTGCCCAATTAAGAATGGGATTTACACCAGTTAGAGTCTTCAACATTCCTTTGATTACGTGGCCGTTTGTATTTTTTATAAAAATGTGGTATCTGTTAATTTCCGTTGCTAAGAATGCAAGGCCCGGTGGAAGTTCCTGGAGAGGGGTTAATTTTGAATATAATTGTGTCTTATCGGGTGCGATTAAAAAAACAGTTTGTGGGTAAAGCACTGTGCCTTCGTGACCAATTTGAGTATTGTTTGCGGGATTGTGTCTAAAATATACGGCTGTTGCAGTCCAAGAAGCTTTACTTGGTGCTAGTATATAAACCTCGTAGTAATTACTTGGCATCTGGGCGTAAAGCCATCCAGGATGTTCATCTATCGGCAATCCACTAGGTTGGATAGTGCCAACAGCAGAATTACCATCCGACAATATTATGACAATGTCGGAATTTTCTGCAATATTAAAATCTGCTCGAACATTTCGAACTGAAGAACTAGGTTTTCGTCCTGGTCCGCGTGTCTTTTTTTTCCCACTAGATCCCTCCGCTTCTAATTTGAAAAAAAAGAAAACAAGTCACTTATGTTGAAATGAAACGGTAGAAATAAGAAGGTGCTACAATATGACACACCAGCAAAAAATTATCTGTTATTGATGGGTTCCACCCAAGCTCAATCATTTTTTAAACAGTCAAAAAGACGATATAGCACGGAAAATATCACAGGACCACAAAATGGTTTTGGGAGTCTGCTGGCCTTCTTAGAGTCATAGGTAATGTTTTTGAAGTCATTGAACTCCAATTCATTCGTAAAATCAAGCCAGTACGTCAGGATTTGCGGCAAAAATTTAAAAAATTTTAAAAACAAGTTTCGTATCAACAAATCCACAAATGCAAAACGAAAAAGCTCTAAGCCCACAAACCCTAAATTCACAAGCTCCAAACCCACAAACTTCAAATCCACAAACACAAAAACCCCAAACCCACAAGCTCCATATCCACAAATGTACAAACCCACAAACCCCACACCCACGAACGTACAAATCCCGAACTCACAAGCTCCATATCCACAAACTACAAACCCAAACCCACAAAACCCAAACCTACAAAACCCAAACCCAGAAACCCCAAACTAACAAGCACTTTATCCACAAACGTACAAATCCGAAACAAGCAATCCCAAACACAAGAACGAAAAGCCCACAAACCCCAAACTAAAAAACCTAAAACCCACCAAACTCAAATTATACCAATTTCTCAATTAGTACTATAAGATCTGAGGTATTTGGGTTTGTGGAATTTAGGTTGGTGGGTTTGCGGTTTGTGGATTTGGGGTTTGTGGGTTTGCGGTTTGTGGATTTGGGGTTTATTACTTGGTGGGTTGAAGGGTTGTTAATTTAGGTTTATCGGTTTGGGGAAGAAATTTATACAGAAATTCTAGGTCTTTAACCATTTTTTTAATTTCACTGCAAATCCCGACCCCAAAAATAAATAATATACGTACTAGAATTCCAGTAGACTCTCAAAAACATTTTGTCATCATGTGTTATTGATATTCAAATTTCTAAAATTTTCATTTTAAATATATATATTGAATTTTTAACAGAAAAGATTAATTTTCAAAAGAAAAGGACGATTTTCCAACAAAATACATTAATTTGTTAAAAAAAGTGAAATTATTAATTTATAAAAAATAAGTTTATAATTGACAACAGAAATTTTCAGATAAACAACCGAATTTTTAATTTAAAAATTAAATTTTTAACAAAAATATAAACACTTAACCAACTATATTAACTTTCTACCAAATGGTTCAATTGGTAACTGAAATGGTTCAGTTTTTAACAAACTAGTTATGTATTCAGCAACAACAAACTATTTTCGAGCAACAATATTAATGTTCTAATTTTTAAGAAACAAATATGATTTTTTAAGCAAAATGTTAATCATTTTTAGAAAAATAAAATGTTCATCAAAACTGTTACAATTTTAACCAGATATTCAAATTTAAACCAAAATATGATTTTTTAACGCAAAAGTTCATTTTCAGTCGAATAGTTTCCTTGTTGACCAAATTACTGAATCTTTAACCATGCCAAATTTTTAACAAAAAGGAATAAATTTTTAAACACGAAGATTGACTTACGACCGTAAAGGAAGAATTTTGAATAAAATACATAAATTTTTAAATAATAAAAATCAATTTTTTAAATACTATTAGTTGTCAACAAAAGATTAAATATTTAGTTTTATCTTTAAATAATAAATTCTCAACCCGAAAAAAATGAAGTTCCAACCAAATAATTATAATTTTAATAAAGAAATAAATCAAGTTTTAAGTAAAATGATAAATCTCAAAATAAAATGAACTTTCCAAAAAAGTGTAAGTCCTCAAAGATGATTTTAAACCCGAAAGATTAGTTTTCTAAAAATGAAATTGGCATACTTTTGCCCAAACAGGTGAATTGCAATTTCAAAAATATTACTAAATTAAACAAAATAATTTGTATATTTTATCAAGATTTCACTGATTTTCCAAGGAGTTTAAAGATTTGAAATATATCGCAAAGATTTCGGATAGATTTAAAAGAGTTTGGAAAGATTTAAATAATTTCGAAAATTTTACGTGAATAGTTCTAAAATAATTTAAATCTTTCGCAAGGATTTCCAAAGATTTTGAAAAGATTTCACAACATTTTTTAAAGTGTCGCAAAGATTTCGGATAGATTTAGAAAATTTCACAACATTCAATATTTTCAAAAAAGTTTCAAGATTGTAGCAAAAATTAAAAAATTATATTTTAAATATTTCCAATATTTAAGAAAGCTTTTAATAATTTTCCAAGGATTTCACAATCATTTGATATATTTCGCAAATATTTCATACTATTAAAAAAGATTTTACAAAGACTTCAATCATTTCCCAAAAATTTCAACAATTTAAAAAATGTACAAAATATTTCAAAAATATTGTAAATATTTCATTAGGTTGTTAATGAGTACAGAAAGATTTCAAAAAGATTTTAAGAAATTCGCGAAGATTTGAAATACGTCACAAAGATTTCGGATAGATATAAAAGATTTTAGAAAAATTGCAATTCGAAATTCCCAAATTTTTTTTTATTGGAATTTGCGGCTTTTTTGGGCTTTGTTTGGGCTTTTCTTGGGCTGTGTGCCGATTTTTACGCTCCACTACTTTTTATAAAAATTCAAATTTTATGTGGAGGTGCTGAATTAAATCAAGCCAGCACCTCCACTATATAAAAATTTAAAAAAAAAAGAAAATCAAACACTTTAGAATTGTGGGCTTTCTTTGGACTCTTGAACGCACCCGCAATCAATTTTCAAAAACATAGGATATTCAATAAACGGAATAAGGGAATAATACGAAAATAATTTCATAACAAAATTCATTTAGTTATTTAGTTAAAGTTGAATCCTCGAATAAAGGAGATTTCTTTTTAGTGAGCATTGCATTTTTATCCATAAAAATGCATTTTTTACTTAGAAGGATGCATTTTTAAATCAATTTTTGTCCATTTAATTTAAATTTTCATCATCAAAATATAATTTTTATACAAAACGTGTATTTTCTGCGAAATAATAGAATTTTAAAACAAAAAGTAGACTTTTCAATAAAATTGTTGAATTTTTTAACAAAAAATGGCGTTTTTATCACATAAAAATGCAAGTTCTATATAAATAAATAAACTTTCTAACTTAAAAGATAACTTTTTATAAAAAAGTTAAATTTCAGTTAAAGGAAGATTTCAGTTGACTTTTCCAACCCAAAATATGAATTTTAATCGAAAAGTCAATTTTCTAAAATTTTCTAGCAAAAACGAACAGCTATCTTTTCTGTTGAATTATTTATTTGCAACAACAAGAGAAACGAATTTTCAACAAAATTCTCTACATTATTAGTTTGTAAAATTATTTTACGCTTAAAAAGTATAATTTTGAACCAAATAAAAAAATTTTTTTACGCGAAATTATTTTTACCAAAAAAAGGCAAATTTTAAACAAAATATCTAAATTTCCAAAAAAAAGTTAATTTTTATCGAAAAATAAAATAGTTTAATTGTCAGTGAAAAAAATAACTTTTCAAGCAAATAACATAAATTTAAAACGTAATAATAAAAAAAAATAAAGTAACTTTTCAATTAAAAAATCAATTCTTTACTTTAACTGAATACTTTTCGGCTAAATACATGAGTTTTTAACCAAGTATTTTAGTACTCAATAAAATTTTAAACCTCCAATATTTGAATATTTAACAAAAAAGTGAATTAGTGACCATAAAGACAAAGTTTCAACAAAATACAAAATTTTTTTAAAATTAGTAGTAAAATTTTCAACTAAAGAATATTGATGTTTAAACAAACCAAATTTAATTTAATTTTTAGTGACGAAATTATGTTTCTTATACCCAATTAATTTCGAAGAGAAAGCGATGTATTTTGAACTAAAAAGATTAGATTTCTTTTAAAACTGTTTAATTTCTAACTTAAAAAGATAAATTTTTTTGTCAAACAGAATATTTTAATTTTCAATTTATAAAATAATTGTTTTCTAAATGTCACAAAATAGGTACATTTTGAAGAAAACAAAAGATTTTTTAATTTAAATAAAAATTTTGCAGTCAATCTATGCAAGATACGGAAAAACGAATTAACAGAAATTGTAACTCAAAATATTATAAACAATTTTTTGAATAATACATTTCATTGAAAAATGTTCATTGAAAAATTTTCATTGAAAAATTGGGCAAACTTTCAATTAATTATTGGAAATTGGGACCAAAAATATTACTCCTTAACAAAATACTTCAATGTTTAACAAAATAATTGCAGTTGCAAACAAGAAGTTAAATTTTTAACCAAAAAAGACGAATTTTCCATAAAAAATTTTCTGGTTGAATTTTTGATAAAAAAAGATCAATTTTCAACAAAACAAAAGAGTAATTAAACTTCATCTGTAAGAAAAGTAATTTTCATCCAAATCTGTTATCAACAGAAAAGCTAAATTTTCAATAAATAAAAGTAATTTTTAAAAATCATGTTTAAATTTAACCAAATAATTAAAATTTCCACTAAAAAATACGAATTGTTAACAATGTAGTTAAATTATTAATAAAAAAAATCAAATAGTCAACAAAATAGATAGATTTTTAACTAAAGTGATGAATCTTTAATTTCCCAATATTCGACCTCTTCTTTTGATAGGACACGCAATTCTTTTAATCATTACTTAAATTTTATTAATTAATTATTTATCATTAATAATTAATTGATAATCATCAATTATTTTTTTATAATTATCAAAACAGTGCAATAAAAATACACATATTAAAATATCAGTGCACATCATGAATTAAAATGAAAGATTGTAATTGAAATGATAAATTTTTGAGGTTAGCTGCGAATAAAGATTACTGCTAAATGAGGAAAAATTATTAAAGTGAGAATAAACAATAAACTTTGTACTGTATTTTGCAATATATACCAGATACTTGATGAGAATGTGTTTATTAAGGCTAAATGAGTTTTAACGAAAGAGAATTCACAATAAGAGTTATCCGTAAATTGTACGTGAAGAGGGGTAAATTTTCGAATAGCATACTTACGAGCTGCATTCGGAAGGAATTGTTGTTGAGCAGGTGACCTTGTTAGGAAGGCAGGTCTAGTTATGGCTGCTTGGTTTTGAACTGAAGGAGCAGTAGGAGAAAATCCTAAAGACCTAAAACTAGTAGTATCAGCAGGAGGATTCGTTTTTCGTCTGCGTGAACTTTCAGCTTCAGAAGCTCCCACCGCATCTAAATTCGTATAAATAAAACAATTTATTTATCCTAAAATAAGACGAGTAATTTAATGAGTTGAAATGAAGCCCTTTCAGCTGCTGGTTTTATTTTCACCGAAAAAGGATGAATTTCTCAGCACAGAGAATTTGGATAGCAAGGAAAGAATTTATTTTATTAAATGCATTAATTTTCAACTAGAAAAGATCAATTTACATAAAAAATATCTATTTTCAACAAATAATGATATAGGTACATATTCAGTTAAGAAAAGTTGATTCCTAAAACCAAAAACTACAAAATAATTTTCAACTAAATATTTACATTTTCAGGAAAGAGATAGGCTTTTAACAAAAATAGTATATCTCAAAAGAAAATTAATTTTTAGCAAAAGATTTCATCCCAAAAGATGATTGTTTAAACCGGAAGATTTATTTTCTACAAACGGAATTAATCAAGTTTCTAACAGGGTGGTGAATTTTATGTCATTAATATTCTAAAAACATGAAATTTAAAAAAAGTACATTAATTTTCAACAAAATAGTTGAATTTTCAATCAAATAATTAAATCTTGAACAAAAAAGATGGTTTTCAAACTAAAATGTTCAATCTTCAATTTCACTATATTTCACCTCTTCTTTTGATAGGACACGCTCTTCTTTCAATTATGAAAATAAGGCAATAAAAATACATATGTTCTAATATTAATGCACATCATAAATAAAGATTCCTGCCAAATTAGAAAAAATTATTAAAATAATAATAAAAAATAAAACTTGTACTATATTCTGCAATATCGGAAGCGGCAATCCCAAACCGTGGAGGAGCAACAATATACAATTATTGTAATAGAGTTGAACATAATATAGAAAATTTCTCATTTCAAGCAAACATTGAACGAGTGCGAAGAACCAGATACTTGATGAGAATGTGTTCATTAAAGCCAAAGGAGCTTTAACGAAAGAGAATTCACAATAAGTGTTATCTGTGAATTGTGCATGAAAAGGGGTAAATTTTCGAATAGCAAACTCACGAGCAGCATTCGGAATTACTTGTTGTTGAGCAGGTGGCCTTTGTGGGTAGACAGGTCCTTCTAGGGCTGCTAGATCTTGAGGTGTAAGCCTAGGAGAATGAAGTGCTAAAAAACTATATCGAGAATTATCAGAAGAATGCGTTCTCCGCCTGCGTGACTCTTGATCATCCGAAGCTCCCTCCGTATCTAAATTCGTAAAAAATAAAACAGTTTATTAATTCGTTAAAAATAAAACAGTTTATTTATTTAATAATATAATAGTAACGATATGGCGCTAAAATTAGGCCCCTCTAACAGTGATTTCGAAACGCGAGGAAAGAATTTTTTTTCATGCAATAATTTTCAACTGGGAGAGATCAGTTTGCAATAAAAAATATCCATTATTAACAAAAAAAATGATTTTTTTTACTAAAAACTTAAATTTTCATAAAAATAGTTCAATTGATACACAAATAGTTACATTTAAAATGAAAAGCAAATTTGCAACAAAAGGTTAATTTTTAATTAGATAGCTTAATTTTCTACCGAATTTTTTGACTTTCTAAACAACTAGATTAATTTAAACCTAAGCATTTGCATTTTTAACCAGAAGGGATGAGTTTTCATCTAACACCATTCATTTTTTCCAGAGAATTGAGAAGAAATAATTTTAAATGAAAATATTAAATTTTAATAAAAAATTACATAGTTAAATAGTGAGGTAAGGAAATTAATTCTTAACTGAAAAAAAAGTTTTTAACAAAATAGCTACATGTCCAGCCAAAAAGACAAATTTTTAACTAAAATGGAAAAATAAAATAGTGCATTTTTTGTTTAAGGGGATCAATTCTAACAAAGTAGTTTATCTTTCAAGTGACCGAACTTAAATTATCTAAAAGCTCAAAGGGGGGGGGGGGGGAGCAAGACATTTTGTTATGATTTGTTACGAGTGGGGGAAAAGGGTCCTTTACACATGTACGTAATTGTGTTTATTTGCAAAAGCATTCTCCCGGAGATTATGTTTTAGCCATAAATATTATTCTTTGGTTGAAAATTTAACAATATTCCAAAAAAGACATCTTTCTTTGTTGCAAATTCAACTTTTGTGTAAAAATCTCGTCTACTCGGGTTAAAATCTTAACTCATTTTTTAAATTTTGTTCTATATGTAGATTTTGTTGCTGATCAGTCAACTTTAATCTTTTTATGTTGAAAAAAATTTTTTTTTTTGCAAATTTATCATTTTGATTTAAGAGTTCATCCTTTTTAGTAAAAATATTACATTTTCCTTAGACAAAGATGCAACTATTTTGCGGACATTTTAATAATTTCCTAGAGTATGTACATGTTGCTTAAAATTAGTATTTTTGTGTAAAAAAGTCAATTGAAATCTTTTAAAATGAAAATTCAATTCTTTTTTACGAAATTTGTATTTTTGATTTGAAAATTCGCCTGTTTTAATTGAATTTTCTTTTTTTTTGTTTGTTAAAAATACAAGTGTTTTTAAAAAATAACAATTTTGTTACATAGTCGTAATTTTTTGTTGAAAATTAGACTATTTAGCAGAAAATAAACTTGGGCTTTACAATACTTATTGTGATGTTGGAATGTAAACTGAAATCTTCTTTGGATACAAATTTAAATTCATATTTTGATCGTGAAAAGTCTACTGCAATCTTTTTTAACAGAAAACTCAACAATTTTTTGTTTTCTGAAAATTTATCTTTTTGATTTATAAATTTATCTGTTATTTAAAAATTAAGATTTTTGTTTAAAAGTTTAACTATTTTATTGCGAATTTTTTTTTTAAACTTAAGTTAAACTACATATTAAAAATTTATTTTTTAATTAGAGGCTTTTGCATTTGGCTGAAAATGTAACTATTAAATGGAAAAGTATTCTTTGGTTTGAATTAAAATTTCTAATTGCGAATGTTAGTTTTTTCATTTTTTTAGATTGACCTTTTCAAGTTAAAAATTTTCCTTAATGGGTCAAAAAATCATTTTCTTGCTCAGAAATCTCACATTTGCTGGGTAGAAGTGCAACAGTTTCGTGCAAAATTAATTTTAAGCTGAAAATTCATATTTTATGTTTAAAAATTCAATTTTCATAAGGAAAATTCGTATTTTGACTTTAATAAATTTTTTTAATACAATTTTAGGTAAACTTTAATTTTCTTCCTAAGTAAAAAATCTTTATTTTTTAAACATTCATCTGTTTTGTTTTAAAATTCTTCTTTTCTGCGTGTAAATTTTATTTATTTTTTTTATTGAAATATAAAATATGAAGTTTTTTTGTTGGTAATTTATCCTCTTAATTTAAAAATTTAACTATTATGTTTAAAATTTAATTATTATGTTGAAAATTTAAGTATTTTTTTAAAAGTCATCTTGTATAGTAGAAAAGACATTTTTCTCATTCAAATCTACAGCAAATTTTTTGAAAATCCTTCAAATGCCTTACAATTTCTTGCAATCATTTTGGAATTGTTGTGAAATCTCTTGATATATTTTAAAACACTTTGAATATTCTTACAATGTACAAAAATCACAAGTTTATTTGACACTTAGTTAAATGATAGAAAATATTACAAAATTCCTTAGTCATTCTCTCGACGTTAGTATCAATGTAAGTTCGAATATATCAAGGTTGATTTTTATTTACACTGAGTGCAATTTTTTTTAGAATTCCTCTGCTCTTATCTTACAGTTTTTACAAAACTTTACAAAATTTTTTGTACAAAAAATTAAAATTTTCAAATTTGAATAAAATCGATTTATAATTAGAATCACACAAAGAACAAATTGATTCAACATAGAGAAAAGTCAACTTTTTGTGAATCTAATATTCAAACGCGTTGATATGATGATTTAGGAATATCCAGTAAATTTTTAACTAATTTTGATTCTTTAGACAATTTTAATTTGCTTGAAAATTTGTTTGTTCACCCAGGTCGCAAAATGAACGTATTTTCTAGACCTCACGTAGACCTCATGAGTTTTTTCATAAATGATAAAGATTATATAATTTGTTTAAATAATTTGAAAATTATATATAGAATTCGCGCATTTTTGAGTTTAATGCAATCCAAAAAAAAAAAGCTTAAAGAACATTGTTTTTCTAGGACCTGTAAGGTTTTATGTTATTTAAAATGATTATAAATAAATATTGAAACACATGCACTCTATGTAACTTTTCCCATAGATGCGAATGACTCGACTATTTTTGTCGTAACTCACATTTTTAAACAAACTGTTTACAGGAAATTTGTTGAAGAAATAAACGAAATAAAAATTTAGCAATAAAAGAAAATATTATAAAAGAAATTAATAATGATATTAACAAGAAATTATTTAATACCATGCATTCAATAATCAAGTTTATCGATTAATGGCACCGAGTCAGTACTAAATAATAGCCTGCCAATACCTTAAGGAAGCATAATATTTGTTTAAAAAATGCTTGCATCGATAAAATTATGTGTAAACAATTGTTTTTAACAACAAAAATGGTCAATTGTCTAGCAATCTTCTTGAGAGTTTAAAAATTAGTTATTTACACTTAATTATGTCAGTAGTGTACCTAGAAGAGTTCGACGACACCACTACTTAGGTAAAATTCCTACGGATAGATGGCGCCACCAGTCAGTTCCCAGCCGTCGGTAACTGATCGCTCGATTAGATAGAAACTTTCTAATGTTTAACTATCTATGCAGTTGAAGCTGGAGCCGGCAAATGGCGCCACTGGTATGCAGTTCGAGTTGGAGCCGGCAGATAGCGCCATTAGTTTATTATGTATGTAGTGGTGATGATGGATGTGGTGGTGGTGGTGGATGTGGTGGTGATAGTAGTAGTGATGATGGATGTGGTGGTGATGGTGGATGTGTTGGTGGTGGTGGTGGTGGTAGTGGTGGTGGTGGTGGTG
>NC_046661.1:133806339-133819350 GCF_010883055.1 Belonocnema kinseyi
GTGGTGGTGGTGGTGGTGGTGGTGAATGTGGTGGTTGTGGTCCGTTTCCAACTCAAAAATATTTATTGTAATATTTAAAGTATTATCCTGTTTCCGGCATATAAAAATGAGGATAACGCAGATGGGGTCCATGAACGTTTGTTCATTGTCAAGACCATCTGTCTATCCGCCTGACGGTGGATTAAGAAATGGTCCACCACCACAAACACCACCACATCCACCATTTCCCCCCACATACACCACCACATAAACCAACACCATCACCACACTCACCACCACCACATCCACCAGCACCACTCCCACTACCACCATCACCACTACATCTACCACCACCATATGCACCACCACATACGCCGCCACCAACACATCCACCACCACCACCACCACATCTACCACCCTCACCACTACTATCAACACATCCACCACCACCAACACCACCACAACAAGAGGAGTGAACCCTGGAGATAGGGCTCCTTGATATAGTCCTTTCGAGAATTTACGCTGCAGGTAGGGTAACAGGCGCTGCAGGGGGCTGAGTGACAGTAGCTCAGGCGTGCACAAAAGCGTTTTATACGCAGCGTTAATCTATCTGGGTAATTCCCTATCGCCTATCCTTCTAAAAGTTTTATTCTTTTATACGTTCAAATTATCCGCCAATTTTTAAATTTCCTCGAATTTAACTGACTTTATGGTGGTGCTATCTGTTACCGATGAGCACTTATCGACTGTCGTATCTTAGTACAGATATAGACCATTATTTTAGCACAGATATGAGCCACCATCTTAGCACATATATGAACCATGTTCTTAGCACATATATGAATTACTATCTTAGCATAAATATGCACCATTATTTTAGCACAGATATGAACCATTATCTTAGCACGGATGTGAATCATAACCTCAGCACATATATGTACCACAATCTTAGTAGAAATGTTGACCATCATCTTAGAACAGATATGAACCATTATCCCCTAACAGTAAGTGACTGCGTTATTTGCATTTAGCTAGGAACAGAACCGTAAAATTCCTTCAATAATGGACCTTAAAGACAGCGATTGGTTGATTTTCGAATTTTGCATTCAGCATTGTTTAAAAATCTCGCTCTTCAGCAAATTAAGTGGTGGAATTTTACTTTAAAACTACGATGAATATCAAAGACAAACTGTGTATAGTTTGATCCTATTATCCTGCACATGCGCAACGCTGCTAATGTTCTATGTATGAGATGAAAATATACGTCTGCACTCTATTTTTGTTGCTATCATTTTGGCAATTTATTGAAAAGTATAAGCAGTTAGCAATAAATACGAGTATTACATATACGAGGCCAAAGTTTTAGGAAGCATTTAGAAAATCCGTCCCCTAGCCACTTGTTGCTAGGTATAGGTAGTTAGCAATATATACGAGTATTACATATACGACACCGATTTTTCTGGAAGCTTCGAGATCTTTCCAGAAGGTTCGAGATCTTTCCAGAAGGTTCGAAATCTTTCCAGAAGCTTTGAGATCTTTCTGGAAGTTACGAGATCATTCTAGAAGGTTCAAGATCTTTTTAGAAGCTTCGAGATCTTTCGATAAGCTTTGAGATCTTTATAGAAGCCTCAAGATCTTTCTAGAAGCCTTAAGATCTTTTCAGAAGCTTCGAGGTCTTTCCAGAAGGTTTGGGATCTTTCTAGAAGTTTCGCGACCTTTCCAAAAGCCTTGGGATCTTTCCAGAAGCTTCGAGATCTTTCCAGAAGCTTCGAGACCTTTCCAGAAGCCTCGAGATGTTTCCAGAAGTTTCAAGAAACTCCCTCCCTTAACCACTTGTTGCAAGGTTGACCCCCACGAGCTTCATCTGTCGGTTACAGCTTAAACTATATAGATGGTAAAACAGGGGCAGAGATCTGCCGGCTCCAACTACATACATGGTATAACAGTAGGGCCATCTGTCGGCTCCAGCTTAAACTACATACATGGTAAAACGAAGGCAGGGATCTACCGGCCCCAACTACATACACTGTAAACTAGTGGCGCCATCTGCCGGCTCCAACTCGAACTACATACCGGTGGCACAATCTGCCGGCTCCAGCTTGAACTACATATATGGTCAACCAGTAGCAGGTTTCTGCCTTTCCGACCGAGCCGTTACCAACTTCTGGGAACTGACTGGTGGCGCTATCTAGCGATGGCAGTTGAAACTACGTAGTGGTGTCGTCAAACTCCCTTAGGTATACTACTTATGTCGTACACCCCAAGTTTTAACCTCTATTAATAGCCAGATAGTATATTTGTCAATTAGATTAGCTTAGAATATCATCAGTTGTCGCTGGATGACCGATCATATAAGTAATATTTCACTATATGTTGTGGCAAAATAAGCAGAAAATCTTGATTTTTTACCATGAATACCTGATGTGCATAATGATTTAAAAAATTGGTTGATAAAATAACAAATTATTCATTATGTCTTATTAATTCAAATAAGAAATCGTTTTTGTATATAAATTCTTTAAAATTAGTTCAAAGAAATTGGCAAATTATTACAAATCTCCACAAATCCCTTTTCATTTACTTAATTGTTTATAACCAACTGAATGAAAATTCGAAAATTGTTAGGCCATTAGAAGACTTTTCTGGATAGTTACTTTGTTACTTTGTTAATTATGAAATTAGCAAGAGATAAAATTTTAAAAATTTACAATATAGTGTATATTTTTTACATTTTTAAAACACTGATTGTTTTTTAATGAATGTAAAGATTGTGAATAATTACACTTACATTTTGTGTAAAGCAATTTAACAAATGCAAGGATTAAAATCTCCTCGACAATCTTCATTTCTGCCAAACAGAGATGATAAAAGCTGATTTTTGAAGAATATTTAAAATCGTAGCACAGTTTTTTTACGTTATCACTGTTTCGCGTAATAATTATTTTTCGATGACTAAGCTGTTCTCATTCTATATTTGCTGTGACACGTTAAGAAATAGGTCAAATAATCAAATGAAATTGAGCTCGGGCAAAATTAAACAAATAGGAAATGATGTTTCAATTCTATCTGCGTTAGAGTTCACCTACTGCAACCAAATGACTTCCTGGAATGAACTATGAGATTTCAAAAACCTTCTTTTTTTATTTTATACTTTGATATTTTTCTCCTAAATATCAGGGTCTACCTTTTAATATACAATTTTTTAAACTATTAGAATATTTTGTAATGTTCAACAAGTGTTGTAAACAAACTAAGCGTCCAATCAGAAAACTGAAACTTTAATTATACTAGAGCTAAAGAATTTCTCTTAAGTATAAATCGTAAAAAAATTCTTTCTGAATTACAAGAACTTGAAGTTTTAACAAAAAAGTTGAAAAAAGTACAATATTATTTTTGGTAACAAAAATAATGTTGTAAAATATATGAAACATATAATCATGCAGTTTTTACGTAATTTCTCAAAATATAGATTTATTTAACTTTCATTCTGATTTGCCTGCAGATAAGATGTTTTCAAATTTTTCAATTTTTTCCAATTTTTTTATTATAACTTCAAATTCTTACAATTCGAAAATAACTTTTTTACAATTCATACTCATAAGCTGTTGTGATACAATTTAAAAATAGCTTCAAAATGAGCCGAAGAACATTATTTTATAATATAAATTAAGAGAATTTATTTAATCATAAAGAAGAGGTAGCCCAAAAATTTTGCACGGCAGTGTATCTGGGTATACGTTTATTATTTTTTCCAAACTATTAAAAAAAATTAAATTATATGTTGATAACTTTAAACTTTGCGAAACATAATGAATAAGCTAAGCCACGAACTGAAAAATTCAAAACACTTCTCGGTTTGTTTCGCGTAGCTATATTAAATTGAAACTTTTTGAATTAATTTAAAACAAACTAAGCGTTTTAGCGAAAAATCAAAAATAACTCTGTACTTCACGCTTAAAGTTCCAGATTTACTTAAAGTTAATAAAAAACTTTTTTAATCCTAAGAATCTTTCAAATCATCAATTTTAAATTTACACATCTTCTAATATTGCAAAAGTACTACAGGCGTGAAAAGCCCCTTGTACTTAAGCTAAGCGGGAAAACTACTATAAACTTTGGTGTATTTTACTTGAATAATTTAAAAAAAAATCAAAACCGCTAAAATCTTCTAGCAATGTTACCACTCATGTGGTTACCAGTCCCGTGCCTTAGTTTATTAAACAAAACTTACCGGCGATGTGGATATGAAATGAATAAACTTCAATACCCTTAATCTATCCTTTTCTAAATAATTTTCTTTACCAAAAAATTATTGCTACACAACATTGACATTCCACTTTATTCACGTTGAAAATGCGTTTCTTACCAATCAAAACTATATTAGGTACACTTATATTTTTTAATTATTATTTGAAGAACGCTGTGAGTAGTAAGGCCTCACACACACCCCCTTTATTTTTCCTTCACTACCCTTACCCGTACGAAAGGTACTCCGGGTGACCCTCGTCGAATTGATTCTCCCTGATATATGTTGTGTGAGGGATCTCGCAAATTAAGGTATAGGAGAGGATTTGGAGAGTCGAGAACTGGGCGAGGTCAGTGAATGAACAATATAAACATAAACGGGGTTTATTTAAACTAACTCACAGCAGGTGATTGGAAAATCACGATAGCCCGAATCGGGCGGCGAAGCCAAGAGCGGGCGCGTGTTGTCAATTGAACCCGGGCAGCGAAGCCAAGGTACCGGAGCAGTCGGAGGTGTTCTTCGGAGATGATGCTTTGGCGACGAAGCTGATGGCTCGAAATCTTTCAAGGCGGATGGCGTGGCGTTGTGGAGAGAATCAAAGAGAGCAACTATTCCCAAAATGGTTTCTTACTATTAACCTTTATGATTAAATATTATACGCACTATTTTCAAAGTTTTCTTAATTTTATGGTATGCTATATGTTGTTAATGAATCAACTTTGTTTCAGAGTAAAATTTATCACACTTTTCCGCACATCATTTTTGACGTGAAATTTGCCCCTCTTTTCAAATACGGAGTCAAAAATGGGAGTTCTTATTTAAAAAAAGGGTCTATCCTTGATTTAACACTCAAATTTGACCTAAAGATTGAAGTTGATGGTACAGTAAAATATCCCTCTCGGTCCTGGTCAACCTTTGTTTAAACCATTTCTTCATAGATAAAGTATCTTCTAAGATATTTGGGATTATAGATTAAAATGGGTCACCGTGTATGACAGTGAGAATCATATCGCCGAGGGACACCTAGAGTACCTTCATTGGCGCAAAAACTTTTTATTTCTTGTGTTCACAAGAATTTTCACAATTCTCACTATCTTCGCAACCCATCCTCTTTCGTCTTATCAATTTATTTTCAGTAGCAGCATTAGTATTTTTTTTTAGTAGGAGGGGAAATCTTGCATAAGAGACCATCCTAGCGATCGTCTACCTGAGTAGGTGATTCTTAGGATCGGTAGTGTCAGACTCTTACTGGCTGAACCCCAACCCTTACGCCAACCCATATCCTCGAAACCGCTTTTAGCATTACTTCAAGAACATAAGAGCAAGGCCAATAGGCCGTGCTTCGTCTTGCAACATACTTCACCTGCTTGGCGATCACCTAATATTCTTTCAGGCCAACCAAAATGCTCGCATCATCCTCATCAGTGCGGCGGTACCACAAATTGGGCTCGTCAGCTTTCGGCACTATAATTGAGTGTGTTTCATCAGAGTGTGGCCCAGAAGGCCAAGCACCTCATCGTCCCTTAAAGGTGTTCTTTATGTGGGTTTTCCTGTTTCGCGGTGCAGAGGTAACACTGCGGCGTACTAGCACACGTTGAAGCCCTATGGGCCTCCTTGCCACAGCTCAAACACGAATTTTTTTTCCAGGGACCTCGCAACTGGCTGCCATGTGGCTAAAGCCTAGGCAGCGGTAGCAGCGTATCCTCTCTGCCTTCTCGTGTACGCGACAGGACACTCATCGCATCTTCAGGTGTCCTGCGCGCACCAGTCTCGCCGCCATCTCTTCTCTTAGCTCGAGAAAATCATTTAGATTTCCTCTGAAGGGTCTTTTTGTGAGGCTAAGCTTTACCTCTTCTACATGATTGCTGCCGAAGTGGCTTCTTGCTACTTACCACTCTACCTCCTTCACTTACCGCTCCTCTTATTGCCGCCAATAGTTTGGCTCTGCCCTTTCCTGTAGGTCTTAGTTTCACATGGACGTCTCTGTTTCTGGTTTGCCTTAACCCCTCTATTTTTATAACTTGGGCGTCAAGACTTACCTTCTGCTGAAGATCCTTAAGGGCATCAGCGTATCTCAAACCCTCAGCCGGTTTGATAAAAAACTTTTTGAGTCGAAATCCCTGCTGTGTTTTCTTCTGCTTCATGATGTTATTGAAAGCAGGTTTCTTTTGTCTCTCATTTCTGCATTCCAAGCTCCTGAAAACAAGCAACAAGCCAACTTGCCGAATGAGGAGTAGGAAATTAGCTACCTCTTCAAAAGTGAAAATTAACCAGTCGAAAAGGCTTTTAGGTTAAAAAGCCACAATTCCTTAGGCGGGGAGGCGTCATAGTTAATAGTGTTTTCCTGTGCAGCTTTTTCAATGAAAGCAATTCAAAGATGGCGATAAACTTTAGGTATATGCTCTACCTTGTGGTCTTTTCTGCATCTGCAAAATATTGTCAGACAGTATCGCAGTGGAGATGTATGGGACTGTGCGCATACAAAATTAAAATTTAGAAAAGTTAATAAAAAACAGAAAAAATTGGAAGATAAAATGTCGGAGAATTAAATATGAGAGCTTACCAGTGAATAATTTCAGGAGTTAGGTTAGAAATATTGTACAAATATTTAAAAAAAAGATTTTGAAGTGATACAGGAAATGTGCATTTCTAATATTACATGGTGTTTTATTCCATAACCGGGCACCTCTTACTATAAATGACGTGTGAAGCTTACACCTTTATCCGAGTGGATGTAGGTAAAGAGTCGTTGTTCCTATATATTTGTAGAGTACTTCATGTTTTTCTCGAGATGCTCTGTACCCGTTTCTACTAGGACAAGGTACAGTTAAAGAAATTCCTAAGACCTTTAACCACTTCCGAGGAAAGGATAATGAGAATCTCAACACTAAGTGGCGAAAATGATGCCAGAGTTGCAAGCGATGGAAATGTAGTAGGGCCAAAAACAATTGACAGAGTTTTGCCCGGATTAATAGTGAGTCCATTCTTCCAGGTTGAGAGGATAACGTAATCGATATCCTCTTGGACTAGAAATATTTTATTTTTAATCAATTTATTCAAATTCAGAGAATGAGACAATACTCCCAGTGCACGACAACCCACACCCAGTGAACGACACAGATCTTGACTTTGAATTTAAAAGAAATTAGAGAGTAACTTGTAAGAAATGCGAGATGTTGCTATTAAATAACCGAACTGCTGTTATAACTTTTGTTATTCGTCACCAACTACAGTAGAATTTTTTTCACCTCTATATGAATCTTCCATTGATTGAAGCAATGCTGGAAGTCCACTACTGTCAGCTGGTTCAAAATCTCCACCGCTTTTCATTTAACTGCTTCCACACTTTCAAATTTTGTCCCCTTCAGCACCGACTTGACCTTGGGAAATAAAAAAAGTCACGGGGGGCAAAGTCGGGTGAGTAGGGTTGATAGTGCAACACTATGATGCCATATTTTTCGAAAAACGCATTCACAGACACGTCAGAATGGGCTGGGGCATTGTCTTGGTGAAGCTTTCATGATTTGGTCTTCCAAAAATCGGGTCTTCGTTTTGTCACTTCGTTTTCTCGCACTCGGCAACTGCTCTAAAGACCATCAGAAGACATCAGAAGACCATTAGAAGATATCAGGAGACCGTTAAATTAACGACGTGACCAATCTTTACAGTGCCAACATGTCCCTCTGCAGGTAGCAGCAAAAATGTTATTTAATTAATATAAATCTAGCAATTTTGGAACGAAAAGCACCGAAATAGAATTTAATAGAATTCATTTATCTACAAGTATCCACCCTATATTCCCGACATTCTCACTGCACAGCTTCGCTCACCAGAAGATCGCCGGCAATACCCCGGTGCTTCCCACTTAAATGGATCATTCCTTGATACCAAAGGAAAAATTTCACCTGACAACATTCAAGCTATGAAAGCGCAAAATCTTAGACATTTAAAATATTTGTAAATTATGCGAAAATTACCTGTAAATCATGCAAGTATCCATAAAATCAAAAAGTATCCCACATCGCAACCCTATGCCTTTTATATCTGAATCCTGGGTAATAATTTTCCTGCAGCCTGACTAAATGCTGAACAATGCTAACATAAATTATGCCTGCCGCGCGAAGTCCTCACTTTCATCAAAAAATTATTACATCCAATTCCAAAAGCACTTAATCCATTCTTCACTAAATTTTCTGAGCACAACATATATACGAAAACCATAACACACACGACAATTGTTCGCAATGCGAAAAATGCGAGGCCAAAATCCCCTGTCGCCATGCCACCCGTCAGCAACACCACTCCGTAAAGAATCGCCTCCTCAAGTATTCTAGATATGAATGCTCAATATCACACAATTTATATTTTCAATATAAACAGAACAGCCCCTTAATATATTTTGCACTGAATAAAAGATGTCACACACTATGCCGAAATATCCATATTCAGGTTAAATATAAAGGCTTTTCAATATCTAACTCCAAACATCCATCCATCTCAGTGCAGAGTAAAAAATGCAAAGTCAACCCATTAGACTCCAATCAAGGCTTGAGCAAAATTAAATAACAAAAGAAAAACATAAGGTCTATAATTTTGAATAGTTCAGTCATGTCTAAGAGCCTGTTTCACGTCGCTTGCAATGTTGAAAACAATCCACAATTATTATGTCTGTCATAACTGAGAGCCAGTCTGGAAGCGTTCGCAATGTTGCAAACAATCCACCATCCATATGTCTGTCATGCTTGAGAGCCAGTCTCGAAACGCTTGCAATTTTGAAAAAATTCACACGGTCATGCCTGAGAGCCTGTCTCGAGGCGTTCACAATTATGCAAACAATTCATTAGCAGCATGGTTGTCATACCTGAGAGCCTGTCTCCAGATGCATGCAATACTGGGAACAAGCACGGTCAGTAAAATTGTCCTCTCTGAGAGCCTGTCTCAAAGCGTTCTCAATGTTGCAAAAAATCCATTAGCAGTATAATTGTCATACCTGAGAGCCTATCTTTAGACGTTTGCAACAATTTGAAAAAGCACAGTCAGTGATATTGTCATTCCTAAGAGCCAATGTTCGCAATGTTGTAAACAAATGTTGAGAACAATCATATATTCAAAAAGCACGTTTGTGATACCTGAGATCACGCTCCTCCGCTGACCCGAAATCCGGCTCTAAGGACCACAAATGTTACTTAAATAATCGCGGACTGGTGTGTGGCAGCGAAGATATCACTGTAATCCAAAATGTATCTAACAGTCGATCCAACAAGCGCTTTGTACTCGAAAAAATGTTTTGATTGTTTGGAAAAATTAGAACAGATGTAACAGAACAGAGGCCTTGAAAAACACACTTTATTTAAACCCGTTCAAGAATCGGAAAGCCCACACTCGTCAGAACCTTGGTTGACACTGAACTCCCAAAAAAAAGGGTCCGCGTCTGATCAACAAGAGACATTACGCTATTACCTGAGTACTGGCTGCAAAAAAAGAGTACGGCCTGAAAGTCAAAACATAGGGAAAATTTCAAGAAGAATAAGCACTGGGTGAAAATTATTCTGTCAATAGTGAAGCCCAAAGGTCACTTAAAAGTGAGAAAACCACATCACATATATTATTAACAAAAGTAATCATGAAATAGTATATTGTGCACCGAGAGGGAAAATGTTTTTGCAGAGCCCCTCTTTGTCATGCTTCAAAAGTTTAAGAACCTCTCCAATGGAACGAAAACAAGCATTTTTGCTCTGCTGTCGGACAAAATAAAATTTTCACTTTATTTTGCAATATTTGAATCAGCAACCGCCGGCTGAGGTACAGAAACTAATACAATATACATTTAATGTGGTAAAGTTGAAAATAATATAGGAAAAGTATAGAAAAATATAGAAAAATACGAAGGAGCTTTAACAAAAGAGCATTCACGATCACCATGTTACACTGAGAGAAATTTCTGGTACCAGGAACGTGCTTGTGCATAGTAAAAAATGTCCTTAAAAAATCTGTTAAACAAAGTAATTTTGAAGAAGATAAATGATTTTATTTTATGTATTTCTAGAGGTTTTTTCAGCTTTTTTCCAAAATCACAAAATGCTTTACTTTGTTTAGGTTCGAATGTTGATCGCCAATCTATTTACGAGGCAATCCAGCGAAAAACAAATGAACGCGATCATAAAGGTCAGGGCATTTCTAACTACGTCTACTGGTTACTGAAATCAGAAACTAAAGATATAAGACGCGTGACTAGTAATCACATTATAGCAGCGAAGAATCTATTTAAATCAGCCTGATTTCCTGGTATGACAATGTCGGAATTGTTTTCAATATGAAACGGTGGTTCTTTAGTTTGAGCTCAAGAAAATAAAACAGCTGGAGAATTAGAAGATTAAACTGGAAACGAATTCTGTTCAAAAGCACCAGCAGGTATCCGTCATTTGGCTTTCCGATTAGATCCCTGCCCCTCTAACTTTGAAAAGAGAAAACGAGTCACAAATGTTAAAATGAAGCGATAGCGATAAGGCTTTAGAATCATGCCCCGCAAGTGATATGTACGTATTTCACCGTATGAAAGTCAAAAATATTAAGACATTAAAAAAAGTCAAAAACATAAAAAACTAAAAAAATAAAAATAAAATTTGTTTGCTGGTAGCATCGAAACCGGTTTAACAAGACAACAAGAACAAAATCAGGGGGGGTGTCAAAACTAGCACTGATGCTAGTTTCTCTTGGGTTCGACCATAAAGTAATTTATGTTCCTCAAAAATCTATCAAATATAGAAAAGTGTGTTATATTTAACGATAAAAAGTCCTAATGGACAAATAAATTCCCTCAGATAAAATTAGGTTGTGGCTACGTACACCGAAATTCCGGTACAAAAGCCACTTTTACCAAATTAATGTAAATACCCTATTTTTTAAATATGAAAAGCTTTAAATTTATCACATATCAGGTTGAAATATATATTGAATTTATAACAAACAAGATTAGTTTTTTAACCAAAATTATGATTTATTAACAAAATACATAAATCTTTACCAAAAACTGAAATATACAATTTATAAATGATAAGTTTCTAACTTAGAATAGAATAGTAAAATTTTGTCACAAGAAACCAAATTGTTAATAAAAAAGTTAAATTCGTCACCAAAGAGACGATTTATCAAAAAATATATATACTCAAGAAATTAGTTCAACTTTGAACCAAGTAGTTCAATTGTTAACATTGGTTGCAAAAATAATAATGTTTCACTGTCTAATTTTTCACAATCAAATATGATTTTGCTAACAAAAAGCTTATATATTTTCTAAAAGTCTGATTCTTATAAGGGGACTATTTAACTCTTAACCAAATAGTTAAATTAAAGCCAAAAATATGAATTTTCCATATAAAATTTTATCTCCTGACGAATAGTTTAATTGTTGACCACATTATTGAATCTTCAACCAAACCTGATTTTTAAACAAAATGCATACATATTTAACCGCGATGATTGATCTCTGAACGAAAATCAAGAATTTTTAATAAAATACATGAATTTTCCAATACCGGGGAATCAAAAAACATAAGCATTATTCACAAACTAGTTGAACATTCAACCAAGTATTGTAATTTTAATTGCAAAAGATGAATTTTCAACCAGGTAGTTAAAGTTGAATCAAAAAGATAAATTTTTTTATCAAGAAGATGAATGTTCTACCAGTTAAATTTTCTTATACGTAGTTTAATTTTTAACCAATTAGTTATACTAATGCTTAAAATAAAAATTTAAGCAAAAATGTAACATTGAGTCGCAAATGGAAGAGACCCTCTTTTAAAAATGGCCAGGAAGCAAAAGAAGTGGACAACGGAGCGTTTCTGTACAAAGAAGCGCTGGAGACTGCTGAAACACTCGGGCTTAACTTCAGTATTAGGTGTAAGCAAAATACATCAAATCTTATCTATCTCGGGAAAGCCCGGCATCTTTCACAGAAATGTGAAGGATCAATCAATGTCATGTGAGCTAACTTTTGGTTTCCTTAAATCACCCGAATTGAAGTCCAGCACAAAGGATTTCATTTTGGCATGTCAAGACTGTCATTTCCACCTTAACAAACCGTCGCCATATTTTGACCCAAGACATTCCCGATGATAGTCTAGTTAGGATGAAAATAATATCATAGTGTTTTACATTTGATCCAAGAAAGATTGTAATATTTTAATCTGAGGTAATCTTCAAGAATTTTGCTATTTAAACCTGGTCCAAGAAGTAGCAGGTACCCTAGCAAGCTTTTCATAAGGTAGGAGAATGATTCCTCACAGATTAGACAATTCCAATTGTGGTGCCGAAATTGAATGCGACCAGATGTAATAATTGGCAAAAGTGCAGCCTTACACAATACGAGGGTGGATTGATAAGTTTCCGGCCTGACCAAGAAAAACAACGTTTTTAAGAATTTTTTTTTTATTTCTCAACATAATTTCCTCCAAGGCTGATACATTTCTCATAGCGGTGTTCTAGTCTAGTAATGCCATCTCTATAGAATGATTCCTCAAGCTCCTCAAAATACCCATTTACAGCTTCGATTACTTCTTCATTGTCCGCAAATCCACTGTTTAGACTGTTGTTTGGTTTCAGGAGTGTAGTGGTGGACCCAAGTTTCGGCAACGGTTATGAATCGACGCAAAAATTCGCTTGGATTACGCTTATACAACGTGAAATTGTCGGTAGAAATGTTTTTTCGAATCAATTTTTGGTCCACTGTTAGCAAACGCGGCACCCATCTTGCGCAGAGCTTTTCCATATGCAAATGTTGGTGC
>NC_046661.1:133819450-133832449 GCF_010883055.1 Belonocnema kinseyi
GCTATCTAAGGATGGTACTATAGAACGCCACCTCAAGGTAGGCCTAGTGGCGCCATCTCTTGGTCAGGCCGGAAACTTATCAATCCACCCTCGTATATATCCTGGAAGGGCAAAACAACACCAGACTGAAGATCAGTACCACATGCAAATTGATAATGATGTAAGTTGCGCGAATCCAATAAATGCCAAAAGCTAAGCGCTCAAGATATAAAACAAATAAAATCTCACCATTTTAACGTTGAAAATGGTGCCTCCATGAGATTAATATCAAATGAGAGTAATCTTATAGCAATAAATATCGCACGCTGGTTTAAGCGACTAAACGCTAAGCGCTCGAGATGTAGTCTAAAATTGAAAACATGCTTCCATGAGCACAGATAACGTGCAAGCGTTCAAAACAAAGCGGGTTTATTTTAAAGATTTATATCGCACACTTCTTAAAGCAGCCAAACGCTAAGCGCTTAAAGTATTACTTCGTTTGAAATACTGACTGTTGTGAGAGCAGAAATTGTATATGAATAAGGGTAGTTTTAAACCTATAGACAAGGTTATAATAAAGGTATATAAATTCTTCAAACATAATGTTTTTATTCTGGATTATATCGTAATTTGAATATAATTTTTTTATTTTATTTTATGAAGAGACTGCCATGATACTAAATAATATTAAAATGCAAAAATTCCATTTTCGGAAAATAACACGCGATATTAAAAATAAATAAGTTGGCAAACATTATTCATCCAAATCTTATCTATAAACTCACCATGAAAAATTTGTTTCAAGAATACGTAGCATTTATTTCACTCGTAAATAGAAAAAATTAAAGAACAAAATTTAACTTTTTAGGAAAATGAAACAAAATACGACAAAAAATAATTAAGCAGAGGTTTCTCAGAAAAAAACATCAACCAATTTCTTATACATTATTTTTGAATACGACACGTAGCTTTAGTCTTAATTCTACAAAATTAAATTTAAATAAAAATAAGTTTGTTTGGAAACACAATGCAAGCTATAATAAAATGATACAGAATGAAATTTTTCGCTTGAAGTATAACATTAAAACTGAACAAACTAAATTTTATGAAAAACAACACAGGGTATAATGGAACACTTTTGGCCTCCTCTTTTTATATTACGTGATTTCTTTCCACTTAAAAAACCAATAGAAAAATGCGCCTGTTTTAATATGAATGTAGATTTTAAAGTGTAATAAAATACATTATTAAAACGATACATTTTTCAGAATAGCTTCGAATTAAGATTAATGCCAAATAAGGAAAAGATATTTGAAGTAATCATGAGAGATCAAACATTTGATGTGATAAAGTGAAACATAATATAGAAGAAGTTCGTGTAATGAGAATGTGTTCGTCAAAGCCGAATGAGCTTTAACCAAAAAGTGCTCACAATCACCAAGTAATACTAAGAAAAGTTTTTGGTACCGACGACGGTATCGACGAATCTCTTAGGTACTATACGTTATTGAGTCAATTAGTCAAAAATAGTTTTTCCTCAAATAAAAACAAATTTTTTAGGATGTACGATTATTAATTAAAATATTCTACTACACACAGAAATTTAAAAGAAAATAAACGACTATTATTCACAATATACTAGCGAAGATTGTAGTTGAAGCAACCAGATTTTCTGGTGCTTACAGCTTTTTTTCAACTACATATCAGCTAGTCATGAGAACTAGTGATGGTGCATCTGCATATACTGTCTGTAAACGCTTGCCCAATTTCTAATGGGATTTACACCAAGTAGAGTCTTTAACTTTCCTTTGATTACGTAGCCGTTTGTATTTTTTATAAAAATGTGGTGTCTATTATCTTCCGATGGTAAGAATACAAGGCCCGGTCGAAGTTCCTGGAGAGGGACTAATAGTGAATATAATTGAGTATTATCGGGTGCGATTAAATAAACAGTTTGTGGATAAAGCACTGTGCCTTCGTGACCAATTTGAGTATTGTTTGCGGGATTGTGTCTAAAATATACGGCTGTTGCAGTCCAAGAAGCTCTACTTGGAGCTAGTAAGTAAACCTCGTAGAAATGACTCGGCGTTTGGGCGTAAAGCCATCCAGGATGCTCATCTATCGGCAATCCACTAGGTTGGATAGTGCCAACAGCAGAATTACCATCCGACAATTTTATAACAATGTCGGAATTTTCTGCAATATGAATCTCTGGGTGTAAATTTTGAATTGAAGAACTAGTTTTTCGTCCTGGTCCACGTGACTTTTTTCTTTTACTAGATCCCTCCGCTTCTAATTTGAAAAAAAAGAAAACAAGTCACTACTGAAAGGTATACTTAATGTTTTTGTGGTCGCTGAACACGGATTAATTTGTAGAATTGAGCAAGCTTCATATCAACAAACCCACAAACCTTAAAACAAATAGCTCTGAGCCCACAAAGCCCAAATCCACAAACTTTAAACCTACAAACTTCAAATACACAAGCTATATATCCACAGACCCACAAACCCCAAACCCACAAACCCCAAACCTACAAACCCCAAACCCAGAAAACCCAAACCAACAAGCTTCATATCCACATACATACATACCCCAAAACAAAAATCGCAAACCCACTAAACCCAAACCCACAAGCTCTATATCCACAAATTTACAAATCCAAAACAAACAATCTCAAACACACAAACCCCAATCTAAAAAACCCAAAACCCACCAAACTCAAATTATACCAATTTCTCAATTGGTAGTATAAGATGTGAGGTATTTGGGTTTGTGGTATTGAAGTTGGTTGCTTTGAGGTTTGTGGAATTTTGATTTGTGGGTTTGGGGTTTTTGGGTTTCTGACGCACTGGCTCAATTCTACGAATGAATTCGTGTTCAGCGGTCTCAAAAACAAAAAACATCAGGGGAGAAATACAAAAACTAGCACTGACGCTATTGTCTGTTGTGTTCATCCGTAAAGTACCTTTGGTAGCCCAACATTCTATGATCACGAAAAACTTTAAATTTCGAAAATTTTTAATATATATTGAATTTTCAACAAAATACAATAATTTTTTAACAAAAAGTGGAATTAATAATTTATAAATGATAAGCTTATATCTAACAATAGAATAGTAGAATTTTCAGATGATTAAGCGAATTTTTAAACAAAATATTTAATTTTTAACAAAAATATAAATACTCAAACAACTAGTTTAACTTTTTGCCAAGTAGTTGAATTTGTAACTGAAATGGTTCAGATTTCAACAAAGTAGTTATATATTCAGCAATAAAAAATATTTTTCAAACAAAAATATTAATCTTCCATTTTCTATTTTTTAAGAAACAAATATGATTTTTTATCAAAATGTTAATCACTTCAGTCAAATAGTTTAATTGTGGACCAAATTACTGAATCTTTAACCAAACAAAATTTTTAACCAAAAAGAATAAATTTTCTACCACGATGATTGAGTTTCCACCGTAAGGAAATAATTTTTAATAAAATAAATGAATTTTCTAATAGAAAATGTCAATTTTTTGAAAAAATAGAAGTTGTCAACAAAAGATTCAATATTTAATTTTTTCTTTAAAAAAATAATTCTTCACCCAAAAAAAAAAGTTTTAACCAAATAATTATATTCTTAACAAAGAAATAAATAAAGTTTTAACTAAAATGACGAATCTCAAAATAGAATGAATTTTCAATAAAAGTGTAAGTCCTAAAAGATGGTTTTTAACCCGAAAGATTAGTTTTCTAAAAATGAAATTGGCAGATTTTTCGCAAAGAGGTGAATTGCAATTTCACAAATATTACTAAATTGAACAACATATTTTTTTATATTTTATAAAGAATTCAGTGATTTTCCGAAGAATAGAAAGATTTCAAATATATCACAAAGATTTTGGACAGATTTAGAAGATTTCACAACATTGAATGATTTCATGCAAATTTCGAAATTGTAGCAAAAATCTACTATTTTAAAAATATTTCAAATATTTGACAAAGCATTAAATAATTTTCCAATGATTTAACAATCATTTCAAATATTTCGGAAAGATTTCAGATAGTTACAAAAGATTTCACACAAACTTCAATCATTTACCGAAAATATCAACAATTTTAAAAATGTACAAAATATTTCAAAAATATTCTAAATATTTTATTAAGCTGTTAATGAGTATCGAAAGATTTCAAAAAGATTTTAAGAAATTCGCCATGATTTGAAATACGTCGCAAAGACTTCGGATAGATATAAAAGATTTCAGAAAAATTGCAATCGCTATCCAAATATTTTAATAATTTAAAAAACATCATTAAATATTTCAAAAAAGTTAAATTTTTCATAAGGATTTCCAAATTTTCAGGTAGATTTTTAAGAAGCTCTAAACGATTCTATAAAATTAATCATTCGATTCCAGGGGGGTGGGGTAAATTAATATCTTGTCTCTCCCTTGAGGTCTCTCAGGTTAGAACCTACACAAACGAAATTCTCAAATTTCTTGGTAAATTTTTTGGCAAATTTGGAACTTTTTTTGAGCTTTTTTTTGGCTGTGCCGATTTTTAGGCTCCACTGCTTTTTATAAAAATTCAAATTTCGACTGGAGGTGCTGATTTGAATCAAGCTAGCACCACTACTATATAAAAATAAAATCAAACACTTTTGAATTGGGCTCTTGAACGCACCAACAATAAATTTCTAAAAACCACCTCTGCTAAAAATAGAATTCCTCTCCCCCATGTGAAAACTCAAATTCGGAAAAAACAAAGAATACCAGATTTTTGGTCTTCTTTTGGGCTCTCGAATGCAGGAAAAAATAAATCCAAAAACTACCCCCATTTAAGAAAAACGACCCTCTTGTCAAAAACAAAATTTGCACAACAAAAAATTCACTGGGTTTTGGGCTTGTTTTGGGGTCTCGAATGCACTATTAGTTAAAACTCAAACCTTGACTTTGGCATTTTTGATGAGCCCAAAAATCAGACTCCGTTTGCACCGTAAAATTCGAAAAATATAAGAGACTTTATTAACACTATAATATTCCGGAAAAGATTATTTTTGGGCAAAATCATGTTCGATTGTTAATAAAGGACTGTTTTTTTTTACATTAAGTGTTGATTTTTGAACTTGAAATTTCTCAAAAATACCCACTCTAATTTCTGGGCTCCAACCCTTAACGTTTAAAATTTTTTTCTCCAACACTTAACGTTAAAAAACATTGCCTTGTTAACAACACGGTGCAAATTCTGTGTTCTTTGTTTTTTCCGAATTTGAATTTTCACAGTGGTAGGTTTAATTTTTAGTAGGGGGGGTTTTTGGAAATTGGTTTTTGGTGCGTTCAAGAGCCCACACCAAATCCTGATTTGTTTTCAGAATTTAAAAATTTAAGCCACTATTATGGGACCTCAAAAAAGCCGATAAGTTTTTTTTAAAGAAATAATACGATATGAGACTTAAAACTCATTGCAAATTTTTTTATTTAAGATGGTACATGCTTTGCAGAGCGAAAGAATCATTTTTAAAATTCCTATATTTTTCCTACATCATTTTCCAATTTTTCCTGACCATTAACATTCAAATACTAGCATTATAACCTTGTAATATTTTCAACATAGGATCTTCAATAAACAGAATAACAATATAATAAGAAAATAATTTCATTTAATTTAAATAATCAAATTTTCTAGCAAAAAGTAGACTTTTCAATACAATTTTTGAATTTTTTACCAAAAAACTGGAATTTCTATCACAGAAAAATGCAAGTTCTATTTAAATAAATAAATTTTTTAACATAGAAGAAAACTTTTTATGAAATAGGTGAATTTCAATTTAAGAAAGATTTCAGTTGAGTTTTTCAAGCAAAAATACGAATTTTAATCGAAAAGTCAAGATTCTAAAATTCTCTAGCAAACACGAAACAGTTATATTTTCATTCAAATTATTTATTTCCAACAACAAAAGAAACTAATTTTTAAGAAAATTATTTACACTTTTAGTTTGGAAAATTATTTTACGCTTAAAAGGTATAATTTTGAACCAAATGAATAAATTTTTTAATATGAAATTATTTTTAAACAAAAAAGAGCAAATGTTTAACAAAACTTCTTAATTTGCCATGAAAAAGGTTAATTTTTATCGAAAAATAAAATAGCTCAATTGTCAGTGAAAGAAATAACTTTTCAAGCAAATAACATGAATTTAAAACGTAATAGTTAAATTTTCCACAAAAAAATGAATTTTCAAAAAAAAAGATGAAATGTCTATAAAATCAATAAGAAAAAGAATTTATTTAAATTTGTACTTAAAAAAATTAATTATCAATGAGGAAGCATATTTTCAATCAATAAAATAACTTTTCAAACAAAAGATCAATTTTCTACCAAAAACATGAATTTTCAACAAATTATTTTAGTATTTAATAAAATTTTAAACCTCCAATAGTTGAATATCTAACAAAAAAGTGAATTAGTCACCATAAAGACAAAGTTTCAACAAAATACAGATAATTTTAAATAGGTAGTATAATTTCAAAGTGAAAAATACTGATGTTTAAAAAAACTTGATCTAATTAAATTTTTAGTGAAGAAATTATTTCTTGATAACAAATTAAACTCCAATCGAAAGCGATGAATTTTGAACTAAAAGGATTAAATTTATTTTAAAAATGTTTAATTTTCAACTTTAAAAGAAGAATTTTCAACCAAACATAAAATAGTTTAATTTTCAATTTATAAAATAATGGTTTTTTCGATGTCACAAAATAGTTACATTTTGAAGAAAAAAAAGATTTTTTAATTTAAATAAAAATTTTGCAGTAAATCTATGCAAGATACGAAAAAACGAATCAACAAAAATTGTGACTCAAAATAATATACACAATTTCGTGAAACATAAATTTTTATAGGATACGTAGTTTCTGTTTTATTTGACAAAAACAACATCAACAGTAAACAAAAATTAAATTTTTGGACTAATGACACAAGCTAAGATCATGCAACATTTATGTTTAAAAAAATATCTTGCTCGAATTCAGAATTTTCTATATTATTTTAAGACCGATAAGCAGTTTCTATATAAATAAGAAGAAATGATTTTTTTTCTGAGAAAAAGATTATTATCCTTTTATATATTATCCTTCTTCAATATAAATTATTCATAACAAATATAAAAATTAGTTATTCACAATATTCTGCAGTTAGGTGAAACTACTAATCTCTTTCAATACCTATAAAACGCAAGACAAATTTCCATAAAAAGGGGTAATTAAAAAAAAGTAAAAAAAAGTAATTAAAAATTCTTATAAATAAAATCGTTATCCGAAATTATTTATAACAAACCTAAATGTAAGGTGTTAACAAATTTCTGCAGATTAGTATTTTTAAGCAGCTACTTTGATATGTATTACATAGGACGGACTTTTTTTGTGCAAGAAGTATAAAAATAATGGATGCTGTCAAATTTGTTTATGATTATTATCTTATATAAGCAAAAACTTAAAGAAAAAAAAAATTCTACAAAATTCACTTTTTTTAAATTGGTAAATATAAATAGTCAAATAGAAAGTTGGTCCATCAATAAAATAAATATAAATTGATATGATATATTTTATTTATATCAGACTTATATAATAATTTTTCAATTTATTCAACTGTTTGTAAAGATTTTTATATACTCTTGTTATTGAAAAATGTGTTATTTTTAAAACTCAAATTGTTTACGCTTTTAATATTATAAAATAAATAATAAAAAATAAAGTCAAATAAGAAAATTAATTTTGTAAAAAGTCGTTTAACTTATGACAAAATAGTAGAAATCACGACGAAAAAAATATAAATTTTTAACAAAATATTAAAAATTTCAACAATTTAGTCGAATATCCAACCAAAGAAGATCAATTATGATCCCAGTAATTGAATTTTCACTCAGAGAATATTTTCAATTAAAAAAGATCAATTTTTACCCAAAAATGGAATAGTTAAAGTTTGAATCAAGAAAATTAATTTTCAACCAATAAAGAAAATTCTGTTTTGAACGAAAAATTTAATTTTGAAGCTGTAAAAAAAGCTGTAAGAAAAGTAATTTTCATCCAAATCTGTTTTCAACAGAAAAGCTTAGTTTTTAATCAATAAAAGTAATTTTTAACAATCATGTTTAAATTTAACCAAATAATTTAAATTTACATTAAACAATATGAATTATTAACAATATAGTTATACAATTAATAAAAAAATTTATTGTTCAACAAAATAGATGAATTTTAAACTAAAATGATAAATCTTCAATTTTACAATATTTGACCTCTGCTTTTGATAGGACAGGCACTTCATTTGCACATTCATTAATTTTTATTAATTAATTATTCATTATAAATATTTATTAATTAATTATTAATTATTTTCAAAATTATGAAAACAAGGCAATAAAAATACATATGTTAGAATAAACAATAAAATTTGTACTGTATTTTGCAATATCTACCAGATACTTGATGAGAATGTGTTTATTAAAGCTAAATGAGCTTCAACGAAAGAGAATTCACAATAAGATTTATCCGTAAATTGTACGTCAACAGGGGTAAAGTTTTGAATTGCATACTCACGAGCAGCATTCGGAAGCAATTGATGTTCAGCAGGTAGTCTTGTTAGAAAGATGGGTCTAGTTATAGTTCCTCTTCGCCAGCGTGACCTTTGTTCCTCAGAAGCTCTTCCAGCATCTAGATTCGTAAAAATAGAACAATTAAGTCCTCGTTTAAGGCAAACTTTGAACGAGTGCGAAGAAGCAGATACTTGATGAGAATGTGTTCATTAAAGCCAAAAGAGCTTTAACGAAAGAGAATTCACAATAAGTGTTATCTGTAAATTGTACATGAACAGGGGTAAATTTTCGAATAGCATACTCACGAGCATCATTCGGAATTACTTGTTTTTGAGCAGGTGGCGTTTGTGGGTAGACAGGTCCTTCTAGGGCTGCTAGATCTTGAGGTGTAAGCCTAGGAGGATGAAGGGCTAGAAAACTAAATTGAGAATTATCAGAAGGATTCGTTCTCCGTCTGCGTGACTCTTGATCATCAGAAGCTCCCTCCGCATCTAAATTCGTAAAAAATAAAACAGTTTATTTATTTTATAATGTAACAGCAACGATATGACGCTAAAATCAGGCTCTTCTAACTGCAACGCGTTTCACCGTGTCAGTTTTTTTTCGGATAGATCAATTATAAATTAGTAAAGGCTTTACAATTTGATACACCTGCAACAAATCGTCTGTCACTCATGTGGCAACTTAAATCATTTTTTAACAAAAAATTTTAATTTAACAAAAAAAAATTCATAAAAATGGTTTAAATGTTACCCAAATATTTCAAGTGAAACCAAAGATATGAATTTTCAATTAAAAATTCAATTTTCAATTGAATAGTTAAATTGTTTACTAAATTATTGAATCTTCAACGAATCCATATTAATTTTGAAACAAATAGTTTAATTTTCAACCAAAAAGGCTGAATTTTTAAACACAGTGATTTTGGACAGGAAGGAAAGAATTTTTTTTAAATGCAATAATTTTTAACTAAAATAGATCAGTTTGGAATAAAAAAATATCCGTTTTTAACAAAAAATGAAATAGTTACATCTTTAGTAAAGAAAAGTTAATTTTGAACTACAACAACCCGCAAGATTTATTTTCTAAAAACGGAACTGGTAAAGTTTGTAAAAAGCTGGGGAATTTTAAGTAATTAGTGTTCTCGCATTAGTGTTCTTCACAGCGAATTATCCGCAAAAAGTTGGAATTTTCAACTCAACAATATGAGTTTTTGTTAAAAAAATAATTTTTTTAATAAAAAGTTAAATTTTTATAAAAATAGTTTAATTCATACACAAATAATTATATTTAAACCAAAAAATAAATTCTCAACAAAAGATTAATTTTTTAATAAATAGTTTAATTTTCTACCGAATTCTTGAATTCCTAACTAAACTACATTAATTTAAATCTATGAATTTGCAGTTTTAACCAGAAGGGATGAAATTTCATCTAACACCGGTAATTTTTACCAGAGAATTGAAAAGGATTAATTTTAAATAAAAATAATAAATTTAAAAAAAAATTGCATAGTTAAATAGTGAGTTAAATAAATTAATTCTCAACTGGAAAAAAATTTTGAACAAGGTGGGCATATTTTCAACCAAAAAGATGAATTTTCAACTAAAATAAAAAAATAACAAAAAAAAATCGTTAACAAAGTAGTTTAACGTTCAAAAGACCGAACTTAAATTATCGAACAGCTCAAAGGGGGGAGGGGCAGACATTCTGTTACGATTTGTTACGGATCTTCTCCTGGAGATTATATTTTTAGCCATAAATTTTATTATTCAGTTGAAAATTTAAAAATAATCCTAAAAAGGCATCCTTCTTTGTTGCAAATTCAACTGTTTTGTTAAAAACTCGTCTTCTCGGGTTAAAAATTTTACTCGTTTCTAATCCTTTGTTTTAAACTAGTATTTTGTTGCTGATAAGTCAACTTCAATCTTCTTGTGATGAGAAATATTTTTTCTGCAAATTTATCTTTTTTATTTAAGAGTTTATCTTTTTTAGTAAAAATATTGCATTTTTCTAAGACGAAAATTCCACTATTTTATGGAAATTTTAACAATTTTCTAAAAAATTCACATGTGGCCTAATATTACTATTTTTGTGTTGAGAAGCGAAATGAAATCTTTTAGAACGAAAATTCAACTATTTTTTGGAAATTTGTATTTTTTATTTGAAAATTTGCTTATTTGAGAAGAGTTTTTATTTTTATTTGATAAAAATACAACTGTTTGTTTATAAATGACAATCTTGTTACAAAATCATACTTTTTATGTAAAAAATTAGACTATTTAGCAAAAAATTAACTTGAGCTTTAGAATTCTTATTTTGATGTTGGAACGTAAACTGAAATCTTCTTTGGATAGAAATTTAATTATTTATAGCAAATTTTGTTTAGTTTATCTATTTTAAAAGAAATTTCGTCTTTCTCGAATAAAAATGCAACAGTTCGGTTCATAATGAAACTTTTTTTTATATTTTGCCTTTTCAATTTTCAAATTCACCTGCTTTATCAGTAATTAAATCTTTCTTGGATAAAAATGCAAGTGTTTGGTTGAAAATTTAAGAAGTTTGTAAAAAAAGTCCTCCTTTTTAAATAAAAATTTTTTTATTGGAAATTTAATTATTTTTTGTAGAAACTTATTTATTTTTTAAGAATTCATATGCTGATCGTGAAAAGTCAACGGAAATCTTTTTTTAACAGAAAATTTAACTATTTTCTTGAATTTTTCTTTTTGATTTAGAAGTTCATCTGTTTCAGTGGATTTTATTTTGTTATGCAATTTTTTTTTGACATTCTCATCATTCATGATTGAGAAAGTATTAGAATTGTCTGAAATTTGATATCACAGATTTTCAACGGATCTCTACGTTCCGAGACCACCTCAATCCAAAAATAAGGTTTTCACTATGGCGTCTGTTTGTCTGTCTGTCCGTCCGGTCGTCCGTCCGTCCGTAAACACGATAACTCTCGAAAAAATGAACGAATTAAATCCATCTTTGACACACTTTTTTAGATCTTAAAAGAAAGGACGAGTTCGTTAACGAGCCACTCTTGATAAAAATTTAAAAAGTGAGCGCATTTTTTAAATTTTTTAGACCACTTTTTTCTGAATTTGAAAATTCTAAGTATGGATATTTGTAGTATTAAAAAGAAAAAAACAATTTATCCCTATGACTTTTTTCGATAAAAAAAAATTCTCGAAGATATAGCGTTTTCAAAATTTTTTAAATCAACCAAAAATCAAAATTTTGAGCCGAAAAATAAAAAATTTCATTTTGTAGAAAAACTATGTAGGATACGAAAAAAGACGATTTAACAAAAATTGTTATCCCAAAATGGATCTGCGATTTCGTTAAGAATCACATCTTGATAGGACGCGTACCTTTTGTTTTATTCGTGAAAAATAACGTTGAAAAAAAAATAATAAAAAAAAATGTGTGGAAAAAGACGAAAGTTATGAGAAAAAAATTCAACAAAACCTGTTTACAAATGCCTGTCGGAAATCGAGCGCGCAGCGCTAGTGTCACGATAAAAATGTTTACGTCAAAGCCGCACGCAATTATTTTTCCTGGTTAAAGATTCATATTCTTAGTTAAAAATTATTCTCTTTAGTTGAAACTTTATCTATTTTGTTAAAAGCCAATTTTTTCAACTGAAAATTCCAATACTGGAGCAAAAGTTAAGCAACATTATTAAAAATTTATTTTATTGATTGAAGACTTATTTCTTTGGTAGAAAATTCAACAGTTTAATGGAAAAGTCTTTTTTCATTTTAAATTAATTTTTTAACCACAAATGTTTATTTTGCCTTTTTTTGCCTTTTTTAGTCGAAAATTCTCCTTTATTGGTAAAAAAATTTTTTCTTAATTTAAAATCCTGTTTTTTTTTGTATAAATTTTATCTTTTTCATTGAAATATTAAATATAAAGTTTTTTTGTTGGGAATGTATCTTTTTGGATAAAAATTCAACTATTATCTTTAAAATTTAATTATTTTGTTAAAAATTCAAGTATATTTTTAAAAGGCCATTTTTTATAGCAGAAAAGACATTTTTTTCTGAAATACGTTATAGGTTTTTGGAGTCGCTAATTACGAATCTGGCATCCGTTGAACTCTATCGCTTCATGTTCAAGGTCAATTGAAGGTCATTTGAAGGTCAAATCGAGAAAAAATGGTAAAAAAATTTAAAAAATATATGTTATAGGTTTTTGATCAGCGGACACAAGGTTCATAAACAGCGACCCCAAAAACCTATAACATATTTTTTTAAAATTTTTTTACCGTTTTTTCTCGATTTGACCTTCAAATGGCCTTGTACCTGATGCGATAGAGTTCAACGGATACCAGATTCGTAATTAGCGACTCCAAAAACCTATAACGTATTTTTTTGGATTTTTTTACCATTTTCTCTCGATTTGACCTTCCAATGACCTTGAACCTGACGC
>NC_046661.1:133832549-133865777 GCF_010883055.1 Belonocnema kinseyi
ACTCGGGATACTTATAAGATACTACCATGATTTTTTCAGATTTTTTGGTCCAAAAATAAATTAGGCCAAAAACCGGCCTTACCGACCCTCCCCCTTTTTTGGAAACCCTTAAAATGTCTTAAAGATTCTTGCAATAATTTTGAAATTGTTGTGAAATCTCTTGACATATTTTAAAAAACTTTAAATATTCCTAAAATGTAAAGTGTAAATAGTACAAGTATCACAAGTTTATTTGATACTCAGGTCAATAATAGGAAACATTCAAGAATTTCTTAGTCATTGTTTTGACCTAAATAACAATGTAAGTTTAAATACATCAAGGTAGATTTTTATTTACACGCAGTGCAATTTTTCTTTAGAATTTTTCTGCTCTTATCTCACCGTTTTTTTAGGTGCCGCCCAAAATTTTGAAATTTGAGTAAAATCGATTCACATTTAGAGTCACACAAAGAAAAAATTAATTCCACTTAGAAAAAAGTCAACTATTTGTGAATCTAATATTCAAACGCTTTGATATGATGATTTAGGAATTTCCAGTGATTTTTTAACTAATTTTTGATTCTTTAGACAATTTTAATTTGCTTAAAAATTCGTTCGTTTACTCGGTCGAAAAACGAACTTTTTTTCCAGACCCCATGAGATCTTTAATAAATGAATGTTTTTCTGGGACCTGTAAGGTTTTAGGTTATTAAAAATGGTTATAAAATAAACATTGAAACACATATACGCTTTGTAACTTTTTGCATAGCTTCGAATGATTTACTATTTTTGTCGTATCTCACATTATAAAACAAACTGTTTAAAGGATAATTGTTAAAAAATTAAACGAAATAAAAATTTGTGAATTAAAAAATAAAAACGATATTAATAAAATAAGAAAAATGAGATTACAAGAAATTATTTGATATTAGTTGGTTAAATTTGAAAAGAAGATTTTATTTTTAGAAATAGACGAAAAATTCATTCAATAATCAAGTTTGTGGAAGCAATTATAAATCATTATCAATTAATAGCAGCGGTAATCTACTAAATAATAGCCTACTAATACTTTAGTGTAGGCTATCAGAAAACTTTTCTGGATTTTTACTTTGTTTATTCTAGGTCTTTGGGTTTGAATTGAAGTATTTTTCCAAAATCGATACTCTTCTAAAAAAAGTTTTTTTAACGATTTTCTTAATAAATGAAAAAATTAGTTTATTAATTCTGAAGTAAATATGTCAAATTCGTAATCAGGGAACAGCAAATTGAAGAGTACGGGTTAATAGTTAAATCCATCGAAATCATTAATATAAAAAATGGTAACTTATGAAATTAGCAAGAGATAAAATCAGAAAAATTTATTATTTATTCTAAAATTTAAAAAAATTTTACACTCTTAATATTTCTGATAGATGTAAATATCATAAATAATTATACTTACTTTTTATGTAAAGCAATTTAACAAATGCTAAGATTAACATTTCCTTGACAATCTTCATTTTTGCCAAACAGAGATGATAAAAGCTGATTTTTGAAGAATTTTGGAAATCGGAACTGACAATTTTTTCACGTTATCACTGCCTCGCGTATTACTTACTGCCCGATGACTAAGCTTTCCTCATTCCTGTAAGACTATAAAGAAACAGGCCAAATAATTTAATGAAATTCAGCCCGGGCAAAATTAAACAAATAGGAAATGATTTCCTAATTCTATTTGCCGTAGAGTTTACCTACTTTAAATACATGACTTCCTGGAATAAACTATAAGATTTTAAAAAAAACTTCGTTTTTCTATAATTTTTCTTTCACTTAATTATAGTTATAAATTAATTATTCTTTTCCGGATTGGATTTTAAATCTAGCGATCAGGGTGTGCTCTTTTTATGCAATTTTTCAATCCATTAAAATATTATTGAATGTTTATAAAATGTTATGAACAAACTAAGCGTCCGGCCAAAAAACTGAAATTTTAATTATACCAGAGCTAAAAAACATTCTCTTTCAACGGTTGATTGTTTTCGAAATACTGTATAAAATAAGCTCAGGGTGAAGCCAGTTTGTTTAGTTTTTAAGTAGATACTGCAAAAATAGTATAAATTTCAATGTCTTCTTAAATTTACAATAACTTCCGAAATAGTCAACATTTTTCAATGTTTTGGGCTCAGTGCCGACTTTCAAGTCTATTACTATTTATTTAAACAAATTACATACATTTACTATTTTATTTAAACAAATTGCATTAATTTTTTGTTAATAGAAATGACCTCCAGTCCAAGTCAGCTAAATCAAAATTTACGAAATTTAATTTGGACCACAACGAATCAACGAAAACCAAAATTCCTATTGTAATCTGTAAAAAACAAAAAATAAAATTTTCAGACAAAAATAAAATTTATTTATTTATGTTCTTTATTTTTATTTTATTGTAATTTAATGATAATAAAAATAAAAAAGACAAAAGAAAGAAAAAGAGAAGGAAGGGGATGTGATTGGCTGGCTTCTCATTTTTCTTTCCTCTTTTTTATTTTTGTCCGAAAATTTGATTTTATTTTTTGTTTTTTTTTTCCAGATTAGAATAGGATTTTTGGTTTTCGTTGGATTCTTGTATTGTTTAACAGGATTTTGTATCAATTTGGTTATTGGACGTTAAATGGGATTTTCAATTTGGATTTTGGTCTAATTAAAATTTTGTAAATTTTGATTTAGCTGACTTGGACTGGAGGCCATTTATATGATATTATGTTTTTTAATCAGATAAAAGTTAAACATGGTCCTGAGGTGTTCAGAAAGGTGCAATTATGGTGTGATATCAATAAGAAATTAAGAAGCAGTATTCTTCAAAAAAGATTTTCGATTGAATGTAGAAGAAACGATGTTTGACCCAAAAAAAATTTTTTCCTGGATAACAAATTTCCAGATTTTTCTTTTCACAGTAATTTCTCTAATAGAAAATTTGAACACAATTTAAAAAATTTTTAATTTTCACTACTAAATTTATTTATCAAAGATGTTTCACATCATGTTAATTTTTTAAAGTCAAAAATTTCAAGAACAAGAAGTGAATTAGGAATTTGTTTGCAACAAGATGAAATTATTAATCTTTTGAAGAATCAGATTCTCCTCAATCAAAGATTTTTAAGCAGCGAAGTAAAACATGATAACAAACCTTCAAATTTAATTCATCATCATACTTGTGTTCAAGAACAAAATTTAAATTTACATAGGATTTTTGAAGAAGGAGGTAAAGATCCTTAGTTTGTTAATTTGACAGATATTCAAATTCCTGATTCAGTCACAGATATTCTCATATTCAGGCAAGGTTTTGGTAACCTTGTGATAAAAACTAAGGCAAAACAAACGACGGAAATAGTAAAAGATGTTGAATAAAATATACACAAAATTCCTATTTTGGATCAGCAGTATTTCCGAAACAAGGTTTTACACTTGTCAAAGAGCTTTGTTGAGAAAAAAAGTTTGCATATCAGTTATATTGATCGTACAATTTCTAAAGGTTTCATGATGACGAAAGAGTTTCTTAAAAACAACCCTGATATGGTTCGCATGAATGCTGATAAAGGCAGTATTACTGTTTGCATGAAAAAATCGAATTATATCAGGGACATGGAGAATTTGCTTTCTGATAATGATAATTTTTAATTATTACATGAAAATCCGTTTTTTAAAAAATTAAAAAGAGACACTTTTAAGATGATTAACAATTGGAAAAAAAGGACTTCTGGGTAAGGATATAAGACGGAATGATATTAACACTGAAGACACCGTTCTTGCAAGATGCTATGGGTTGAGAAAGATTCACAAGGACGGGCATCCCTTAAGAATAGTTATTTCAACTATTAATACTCCCACCAAATTTTTAGAACAAAATTTTAATTTGATTTTCAAGGACTCTATCACAACTTCTAAATATAATGTCAAAATAGCTGGGAATTTCACAAAAGTATCATTCCAAAAAAGGTTCTGGATGACCATGTAATGATTTGTTTGGAAAATAGATTTTATGCTTTCACGATGATTCATTTTGATAAAAGAGATATTTCGGGTTTCACTCGTGTAAAAAACTACGAATTGTTTGCCGACGTTTCGTGAACATTGCAGTTCTCATCTTCAGGGCTAACCTGAAACTGAGGAATCAGGTCATGATGTTCTTAGGTATACTTTCTACGATGCCTGTGATTGGCCAGAGCGCCCCACCGTGGGGACTGGTCGAACTTGATTGGCCAATCAAGTCTTTTTTAAAAAATCCGGGAGAACGGAAAGCCAAATCGGATTGGTATTATATCCATTGTCCCTATTGATGTTATTAGGGTGTTTTAAGATTTCGATTGCTTCTCTATGTTTTCTTGGAAACTTGTTGTGTGCTTTTGCAATGACCGTTGTTTCATCAAATCAAATGTTATGACCTATTTCGATATGATGTTCAGCTAGTGCTGATTGCGTGAAGTGTTTTAGCCTGACTTTACTTTCATGTTCCTTCATACGTTGGCTCACCGCTCTCCTGGTTTCTCCAATATAGACTTTGCCACAAGAACAAGAGATTTTATGTACTCATGGATCACTGAAGGGTGCCTTTTTTATCTTCAGGGTTATTTAGTAGTTGTCCTATTTTCGCAGGTGGTTTAAATATGGTTTGGATGTTGTGTTTGTTGAGAATTCTTCCTATTTGTTCTGTGACACCTTGGATGTATGGTAGGGGGGTGGTCATTTTTCTCTCTCTTTCTTTCGTAGGTTGTGTTGCCTTGCTTTTTTGAGTGTGTTTTCTTATTGATTTATCAATTTGTTTGTTTGTGTAATCGTTCTGTATTAGCATTTGTTTAACGTTTTGTAATTCCTTTTGTAAGTTATCTTTGTCTGTTATGGAGACAGCTCTGTATACAAGGGAGTTGATGACCGAATGTTTTTGAGATAGGCCAATCAAGTTCGACCAGTCCCCACGGTGGGGCGCTCTGGCCAATCTCAGGCATCGTAGAAAGTATACCTAAGAACATCATGACCTGATTCCTCAGTTTCAGGTCAGCCCTGAAGATGTGAACTGCAATGTTCACGAAACGTCGGCAAACAATTCGTAGTTTTTTACACGAGTGAAACCCGAAATATCTCTTTTTATCGATTTGTTTGGATGTTATTGCAATGTTTCCGAGTATACCCCCTGAATTGGGAAAAAAGGCAATTTCAAATAGATGGACTAATATAAAAACACGTACTCCTTTATATCAAAAAGATTTTATTGAAGGGATAGTTTTTATTATGGAGTCAACTTATTTTAAATTTAATGGGTCTTCCTATAGACAGAAGTCTGGTACTCCCATAAGTTCAGTCATTTCTCCGATTTTGGCAGAAATAGTGACGGAAGATTTGGAGGTTTTTTTGGGAAACTAGATTTTGTTTTGCCTTTTTATTTTCGGTTTGTCAACGATACCTTATTATGTGCTCCTCTGAAAAAGTTACAGATCGTCATTGATACTTTTAACAGTTTTCATCCTAAACTTCAATTTACTCATGAAATAGAACAGGATTATAAAATCAGTTTTTTTGACATAGAAGTAATTAATGGTTGGAATGATAATATTATTTCCAATTGGCACAGAAAAAGTACATATTCAGGTAGAATTTTAAATTTCCTTTCTGCTCATCCCTTTCAAAACAAAATTGCATTAATTAAAAACTTAGTTGGCAGAGCTCTAGGTTTGTTCCCTTATTCATTCCACACAAGAAATTTGAATATTGTTAGGAATACCCTTTTTCTAAATCATTATTCAAAAAAGTTAATTGAGAAACATATTGCAATTAGAGTTCAACAAATTAAAAACAAAGAGATTAATAATTTGCTTGTAGATAATCAGAAAGAGTTAAAGGAATATAGTTCGTTTAATACTTTTGTTCTTCCATTTTTTGGTCAAATTTCGAAAATTATTGAACTTATGTTAAAAAAATTTTAAATTCATACCATTTTCCGCATTCCATTTAAAATGGATTCGGTTATAAATTTTTGGATAGATCCTTTGGATAATTTTTAAAAGGGTGGTGTTGTCTATAAGAACACTTGCAGGATCTGTAAGATGAATTACGTAAGACAAACTGGCAGACTTCTTAATACTAGGATAGAGGAACACAAAAGTGATGTTCATTTAGGACGCTGTTATAAAAGTGTTCCTGCCAATACAAAGGCATTTGTTGACCATGACTTTGACTGGGATAATGTTCAAATTTTGCATAGTGAAAGTAATGAGAAAAGGAGGGAATTCATGGAAATGCTTTATATTAAAAAACAAAAAAAGTTATCTATTAATTTAAAAACCGATTTGGATGGGTTGAACAAAAGTTATACTAATATGATTGATTACATATAACGTAGCTGTTTCATGAAGTCTGTTTTTCTGTTACTTTCTCTATTTCTGATGTAAGATGAAAATCAAAGCTTCAATTTAACACGGGAAACAGTCCCTGGTAAATGAATAATTTTATTATTTTTAATATCAAATAATTTATGAGCATGTTTTAGTCAACAGTACTCTTTAAATTAATTATTTAAATTGGACTTAAATATCTTTTAACACTAAGTATTTTTTTTAATATTCAGGAACATTGGAGAATGACAGTGGAATAGGAATAGAAATTTATGACACTGACCCAGCTCTTTGGACGGTGAATAGTAATTTGATTCAGTATTGTTTGAGAATGGACCTGCATTTTGTCAAAATAGAGATGGAAAATCTGAAAAGTCTGCTCGTGAATAACCCGGGAGTGAAGAGAAAAAAATAACTAGATATTATTACTTATCTTTACTTTATCGTCAATTATAAAATGGCGAAAAAATTGAACGTGATTGGGTACTATACTCTTTATCAGCTGGTTGTGTATATTGTTTTATATGTAGGCTCTTTTCATCAACAAATAGTCAATTTAGCTTTTCCGGATTTTCTGATTGGCAGAATGGCTTGAGACGCATCAAAGAACACGAAGAAAAAAGCGAAAATAAAGAATGCTTAATATCTTATAGCCAACGTGAAAGTGCGGCAGGTTGTATTAACGATTGAATTATTTATCAAGTAAAACAAGAATATTTATACTGAAAAGAGCTTTCACGACATCTTATTAAAAATATTAAGTTTTTAGCTTGTAGGGGTTTAGCTTTTCGAGAGAAAATCAAGATTTAGGTTTAAAAAAAGTGGAAATTATTTAGGAATTATAGAGCTTTTCAGTGATTACAGTCCTTTCATAAAAGCTCACTTAGAAATTTACGGAAATAAAGGCCACATAAATACATCTTATTTATCAGCGAAAATTTGTGAAGAATTGATTCAACTTATGGGAAATAAAGTTTTTGAATACATTTTAACTGAACTGAGGGAGGCAAAATATTACAGACCCTACGACAATGGAAAAAATATGTCAGGACAGTATTCCGGGTTACAAGCTCGACATGATGCCGTATCTGCTGTACGAGGTGTGTTCAGAAAGTAAGGTGACTTTTCAATTTTTGCGGGCTATGTACATTCAAGTTTTAAATTTTTTGTTTTGTTGTGTTGGTACACTCGTCATGAGTGTACCAACTCTTACTCTCTGAGAAAGAAAAATGTGTATAAGTGGTACAAGCTGTTCCAAGAAGGCCGAGAGGATGTCGAAGACGAACCTCGCCCTGGACGTCCCAGCACGTCAACAACAGATGAAAACGTCCTCAGTGGAAGAAATGGTGTTAAAAAATCGCCGGATTACCATCAGAGAAGTTGCTGAAAATGTTGGCATATCAGTTTCCTCATGCCATGCTATCTTTTCGGACGTTTTGGGCATGAGACGTGTGTCAGCGAAATTTGTTCCAAAACTGCTTAATTTTGATCAAAAAATCCATCGCATGACCATCGCTCAGGAGATGTTGAATAAAGTCAATAATGCACCACAGTCATGCCTCAGCCTCCATATTCACCGGATTTGGCCCACAGTGACTTTTTTCTTTTCCCAAAACTAAAGAGACTCATGAAAGGACATCGATTTATAACGATTGAGGAGGTAAAAACTGCATCGCTGAAAGAACTCAAGGTTAAACGACAAAATGATTATCAGAAGTGCTTCCATGATTGGAAAAAGCGTTGGCACAAGTGTATTATATCTGAGGGGGCTTACTTGGAGGAGACAACATAAATATTGAGGAATAAATGAATATTTTTTGAGAAAACTATAGTCACCTTATTTTTTAAACACACCTCGCACATGACGGTTATCATGAAATTTTATCGGTTCTCAATTTGTTATCGCAGGACAAATCGATGAAAGATGAACACCGAGCTAAAGCGTTAAGCTTATCCAATAAACTCCCTCAGTTTCAAAATATTTTCCTGCTAGTTGTTTGGAACGATATTTTATCGAGAATTCATGCTAATAATTTGACAGTACAAAAGGCCAACACTGATTTGGCAACGGTCGTAAACATATTGGAGGCTTTGATGAGGTATGTAACGATTTTACGAGACGAATTTGACGATTTTTAAAAAAAGCGAAAATTTTGGCTCTCCTTGAAGAAGATGAAGAGGTCCCTATATACCAGGGGTGTTAGTTGAAATGTGCCGGTTTTTTTCAATAAAGAAAACACTTAATCCTCAAGGGAATCTCAGAATTTTTTTATGTAAAGTATTGACAATTGGATTCTACACACTTTGCCCATCTTTCAGGTAAATCATGGATAATATTCAAAAAAACTTTTTTTCTTTTGAGGCAAGCCATTCGACAAGCCATTTTTCGACTTCTTCAAAATTGTCGAAACGCTAATCTGCGAGTGAGTGTCCCATCGATGCGAAAAGGTGATAGTCGGACGGGGCGAGGTCTGGAGAGTACGGCAAGTGCGATAATATTTCCCATTTCAATGCTTTTAATGTGTTTTTCACCACTTTAGCAGTATGAGACGGTGCGTTGTTATGTTGTAGGATAACTTTGCCATGTCTTCGGGCTCATTCCGGCCGTTTTTCGATTAACGCATAATTCAAATTGATAATTTTTTGTCGGTAGCGATACGTATTCACCGTCTCACCAGGTTTTAGTAACTCGAAGCACACCACACCACACTGGTCCCACCAAACACAGAGCATTGTCTTACGGCCAAAGCGATTTGGTCTTGGAGTCCATGGGCCGACCTCACCAGGTGAAAGCCATGATTTTTTCCACTTCGGGTTCTCGAAATAAATCCATTTTTCATCCCTCGTGACAATTCGATGCAGAAAAGATTTCCTTTTGAACCGTTCAAGCAGCATTTCACAAATGGTTTTACGATTTTCTATTTGTCTATCGTTCAGTTGGTGTGATACCAATTTTCCATACTTTTGGATTTTTCCCATGGCTTTTAAACGTTGGCAAATTGCTCCTCGGGTCACATTTAGTGTTTGTGCCAATTGTTGTTGCGGTTGGGTTGGGTCTTCATCCAATAACGCCTGCAGTTCCTCGTCTTCGAACATTTTCGCTGCACCAGGATGTTCATTGTCTGTTAAATCGAAATCTCCATTTTTAAATTGACGAAACCATGTCTCACATGTTCTAATCACTGGAGCATGTTCACCATAAGTTTCTACCAGCAATCGATGAGCTTCAACTGCTTTTTTCTTTTGATGAAATAAAAAAAGCAGCGAATGCCGCAAATGCGATTTACTTGGAACGAAACTTGACATATTCACTGAGGTAAACAGCTATGATGCTATTATTTTGGCAGAATGGAATCGTGTATTTTTGAAGGTTTTTGCCCATACAAAAATATAACATAGATGCCAAATTATAGAAGTGTATACATATCTCTAGCGACATCTAAGAGTAAAACCGGCAAAATTCAACTAACACCCCTGATATGAAAGCTCTCGCGTTAGGACACGCAGTGTACGACTTCGACAATTTGAAGGACCGAGCGCAGACACATCCTTTTCACTTCTTGACAAACTAAAAATAGAAATATTTTATCAAGTCATTGATAGCTTAACAGTAAATTTAAATCAAAGAAGGGAAACTTACAAAAAATTGCATGACAACTTTAGCTTTTCAAGAAAATTGCAAGTCTTAGACGATAACGACATCAAATACAAGTGTGTGAAAGTTGCACGTAAATATAAAAAAGATGTATGTGAGAAATGTTTGATAGCTGAGTGAATTTAGTTTAAGCATTATTTCATTGCATGATGGTAACAAACTGTAGTGAAGAAAGATCATTTTCAGCCCTCGGATATTTGAAATTTAAATGATTTCAATGATATTATTAAAAATTTTGTTAATAGAAAGTCGAGAGCAAAATTGTAAATAAGAAAAAATTAAATATTTAGCTCATTTTAAACCTTTTTTTACCATATCACAACAGCTTTTTACATTCTCGTCAGAGAAGGTATTATATTTGTGTAAAATTTACACCCCCCCCCCCCCCCAGTTTTTATCTAATGTCCACGATTTGAGACCCCCTGAATCCGAAAACCAGGTTTTTACGAATGCCTCTGCCTGTATTTCTGTATGTCTGTATGTATGTCTCTATATCTGTGTGTATGTCTGTATTCCTGCATATCTGCCTGTGAACACGATAACTTTTGGAAAAATTAATCTGTTAGATTGTCCTTTGGTACACTTATTCAGTTTTCTAAACTTACACTCAAGTTCGCTAGCCAGACGTTTTGGATAAAAATTAAAAATGTAGGCACATTTTGAAAAGTTTTGAGACCATTCTTTTGAAAATTAAAAAATTTTCTGTACGCATGTTTTTAGTATTCAAAAAGCTGAACAATTTAGCCTTGCGACTTTTTGAATAAAACTAAAAATGACCAGAGATAAAGCCTTTAAAAAACACCAAAAATACAAGAAAATAAACCTTTTAAGCCAAATAAGAGACTATATGAAAAAAAGGCAGGAGAGGTAAAGGTTTGATTTGTCAATCTCCTACGGGATTATTATAACAACTTTTTGAATTTTCTTGAAACATCCAAAATTCTAATTTCGAAAGCATAGAAAATAATGAAAAATCAAAAAATTAACTTTTTTCATGTAACATTTTCACAGTATTTTAAAGATTCTCAAATATATAAATGCAATTTCTGAATGTATATTATTAACAGGTTAAAAACGGTAAAAACAAATTTTTTTAAAAAAGTTTTCATTCATGCAAACAGAACCAAGGACAAACTAAGTATTTGAGAAAAAATAGAAAACTCCTCTGGACTTTACGATGAAATTTCCAGAATTACCAGATTTACCTAGATTTACCTAAATTTGATAAAAAACTTTTTCATTCCTTAAATAATTGTTGAAACATCAAAACCGCTAAAATCTTCTAGCAGTGTTCCCACTGATGTAGTTACCAGTCCCATGCCTTTGTTTATCAATCAAAACTCACTAGCGATGGAGACATGAAGGAAATAAACTTAAATGCCCTTATTCCATTCTTTTCTAAATGATTTTCTATAAAAAAAAACCAAATTGAATTCATTCAAAAAAAACCAAATTGATTTCATTCAAACCTACTGGAAAAGTTTCCTCGTGATAAAAGATGAATAACTTAATTTTTTCAGAAAATAAAAAGAAAACGAAAGGAATACACCACCCCTACATATATTTAAGGTTGTGCTAAAATTGTTTAAATTCACTGAAAAATTTTTTTTTTAAATTTTCACTAGACAAGAACAAATTTGACATGTTTCATCAAAAAAATTTGTAAAAAATAATATGGGTGGCCATCTCTCAAACTTTTTATTTTGTGTCTATGATGATACACACTTTCCATAAACAAAGAAAATCAGGAAAGTATTTTTATATCGAAAGAAGTAAAATCGAGTCCATGCAACATAAATAAAAAAATTACGCAGGGTTAAACTACCCCTGCAAATTTTCAAATACGTTGAAAATCGCTAAATTAAAAGGAAAAAGTGTTTAAAAAAATATATTTTGTACATCAAACAAAACTAAAGTTAACGTATTTCGCCAAAATTAAAAATAAAATAATGGGGTTAGCTACCCCTAAATCCTTGTTAGTTGCTTTCTATGATAATATATACTTTCCATACACAAAGACAATTGGAAAAAAGTTTCATACCGATGAAAAAAAATGAAGTTCGTCCAATAGGAATAAAAAAATACATAGTGGTAAACCAACCTCTAATTATGTACAGAATTGCAAAATATGTCTAAACTCTAGCAACAAATATCATCGAAAAATAAGTCTTGTACACATAGAAGAGGATGAAGGTATTTATGTATTTTTAATAAAAAGAAAGCATGTAAGAGGGTAACTACCCCTCAATGGAGGTTATTTACCTTATTATTAACATTATTATTAATATTATTGACTTTTGTGATTAAATTTGATGCGCATTATTTTTAAATTTTGCCTAATTTGAAGGCATGCCTTACGTTTTAAATGAATCACCTTTTTTCGCAAGGTAAAATTTATCGCATTTTTCCAAATGTCATTTTTGACGTGAAACTTTCCACTCTTTTGAAATCCGCAGTCAAAAATAGGGGTTCTTATCTTGAAAAAGGGTCTTTCCTTGATTTCACCTTTAAAATTGACCTCAAGGTCAAAATTAGTGGGTACAGTCAAATGTGCCCCTCAGTCCTGGTCAACCTTTGCCCGTACCATTTCTTCGTAGATAACGTATTTTAGAAGAAATTTGTGATTAGCTGGTTTTTTATAGTTGCTGCAGGCGCAAAAACTTTTCATTTCTTGTGTCTACAAGAATTTTCACAATTTTCACTATTTTAACAACCCATCCTCTTACGTCATATCAATTCATTTTCAGTAGTAACAGTAGCTGTTTTTTTTACTAGGAGAGGAAATCTTGCATAAGAGACCGTCCTACCAATCGTCTACTTGGGTAGACGATTCTTAGGATGGGCAGTGTCAGATTTTTACTGACTAAAATACATCCCTTTCGCCAAAACCCATGTCCTAGGAACTGCTTTTTTTATCACTTCAAGGAAATAAGGGTAAGGCCAGTAGGCCGTGCTTTGTCTTTCAACATTCTTCATCTGCTAGGCGTTCACCTAATCTTCTTTCCGACTCTCAATACAAAGTGGCGGAAATGGTGCCAGACTTTCAAGCGACGGAGATGAAGTAGGTCCGACAACAACTGCCCGCGTTTTGCCCGGGTTAAGAGTGAGTTTACTCTTCAAGGCCCAGAGGATAACGAGATCGATACCTTTCTTTACTAGAACAAGTAATTTTGTTAGAGAAGAAATCAGTCCCGATAAGTAAATTTTGAAATCGTCAGCATGTTTGAGGTAGTTACAATGTTGAAGTTCACTTTTAAAGTCAGCGGTAGACAAATTAAAGAGAAGGGGTGCCAGAATGGAACCCTGATGAACCCCTACTCTTGACCTCCCACCAGTTAAACATCCCACTACTACTATTAATAATTCTGTGACAGCGATTTGTAAAATAGGCTTGGAACCATTTGACGACAGAAGTTGACACGTTAAAAGATTTTAATTTTTGTGGGAATAACTTATGGTTAACCATATCAAGAGCCTACGAAAAATCAAACAGGACAACAATCGTGATTTCCCTATCATCCATTGCTAATTTAAGGTCGGTTGTTACTTTAAGGGAAGCAGTGAGAGTGCTATGTTTCGCTCGACATTTTAACAAATTTGGAAAGTTGGAGGTAGAAAATTTTCCCACGTGGTTTAGATAGTGCAAATAAAATAGAAATTGGCCAGAAGTCTTTCGGGAAAGTGGGTTTAGAAATTTTGGGAACTGGGAAAATAGCTGCCTTTTTCAAGATATCTGGGAAGATACCAAGTACTGGAACGATCAGTATTGTGAGTGCAATCGTGAGGCACAATCAAGAGCCCCGAAGAGTACACCAAAGATGAAAGATATTAAGTATGATGGAAAGTAAAATTTAAGTTAGTGTTAAAATCTTCAGTAGGGATAAAGCTGTTAATGTTAGGAATACGTGAAAAAATTATCGATTCCATCTCCGTATCATCGGAGGCATTAGGTGGTTTATAAATTACTCCCACTAAAAACCTATCAGAAGTTGATTTAACTTCAACAAAGAGAAATTTGGTCGTGGGATGAGTAGCCACTGGACTCACTTCAACCATACTCCCACTCAGACTGTTATGCAGAAAAACACGAACTCCACCACTTCTTCTCTCATCTCTCTCTCTCTCTTTCTCTTTGAAAGAGCGAATAGTTGTCAATTGCAACGAGGTATCCATTGCTATTAAGGGAAACATTACTATGGAAATGCGATTCATTTAAAACTTTAAAGGAATGTTCAAGAGCTTTCAAAAGTTTCAAGGAATTGCAAAAGATTTCAAAATATTCCAAACATCTTCAAGTAATATATAAAAATTCCAAGGGGTTTCCAAAGAGTTTATTGCCTTTAAGTGTTTAAATAATGTGTTCATGCGGTTGAACAAGTAGTCATTTTGTAGGGTTAGCGCGAGGCTAAATTAGCATAACTGTACACATTAAAGCATTAAATTGAGATTGAAAATGATTCAGAGACACAGCACATAATATAGCCAGCATGCAGTTAATGACCATGTGAAAGATATTTGAAATTTATAAACAGAAACAAAATGCTGTATATTTACTATAAGTTCTTAAGCAGGAGAAACATAAGTGTTTTAGAAATAACGGAAGGAAATTTGAATAGTTTTCTATGCAAAAAGAAATAAGATTGATTGAGGATACAGAGTGAAAATTTGTGAAATACATGTACAGTAGCATTTAAGAAAAAATAGTGCTAAAGTTAGTCGAAGAATAGTTAAAAAGATATTGGACTTAGACCGCGGTTGCTATTGTAGACCGTCCACAGATAGATCAGTCTTGATATTATGCTCTAATGTAAAGCAGGGTCTTTTAAATTCATTGTGCATTTTGTACTATACTTGAGTGCATTACATTCAGCTGTATTCTATGAAGTGTTTTTCTGTGCAGCTCGAAGTTACCGCGTGAAGTCAAAAGGACTTAAAATGTCGATGCAATGTCAAGTTAATCAAATAGAGCTCATTCACTTCAGGTAAGATGATCGAGAGATTCTAATGACCACGATAGAGTTTTAAATTAGCTAACGTAACTCACTAGGGCGGCATACTGGTGTTTTTAAAGAGAGAAAAATCCAAGCAGGGTGTGGAAGTCGATGCGGTGCATAACAAGAGACTAAAGGCTCAAATAGTGTCCGATAAAAAATAAGCATTGTATCGATTGCTTAAATCATGGACATGAAAATAAACCAGAATAATTATTTCAAGAAAATAGACGCAGAGAGCAGGAAAAGCGTGAAAAGAATGGGCATGAGATTCAAATGGGTTTGCAAATGGAGTTATTTGGAAAGATATTTTGCCACTTGAAGATTTATATTGTGAAGACTTTTAGCAGTTGGTAGAAACAGTGGTACAACATGCTAAAGGTTTTTGAGTATTGACAAGACGTATGCTATGCAAATTACACGTGTACTTGTACTAGCAGTAAAAGGTTTCCGAAAACTCGTTAGTAAGGTCTTCAAACGATCTGTTTATACCGTAACGAATTAATTAATTAATCTAATGAAGTTCATTGTGATTAGAGTCAACGATGCGAATACGAATTAAAGTTTCCAAAATATCTGGAATAAAGCACCAACCTATCTTAATTCAGAAATAAGCATTTTTCTACTAGAATAAAGTAAAGCAGCTCCTACAGTCTGTCAAGTTAAAGCGTGGGTGGCTTTACTCGCAGTCTGTAAGGTGTATCGACATGATTTTGGTGTCAAAATATTAAGAAGAGCTCCCTCTTTCATGCTTTTTGATTTAACATTCAGTTTGCTTTCAATTCTCATCTTGTTATGTAGGTGAATAGGTGCAATCTCCCAAACCCATGTTTCGAGAAACAACCCCAGAGATGCACTTTTACCGGATGTTTTACAGTTCGCTGCGCTAATCTTGAGGTTGAATGTGTCCAGGCATGTGATGACGTCACGTAACCCCAAACAGAAGTCTCGTCGGTGAATATTACCTCGTCCCAATCTCGATCAACATTTTCCTGGGCGCAAAGCGTATACGGAACTCATTTTTTGTAACGTGGTAACAAGATGAGAATTGAAAGCAAACTGAATGTTAAATGAAAAAGCATGAAAGAGGGAGATCTTCTTAATATTTTGACACCAAAATCATGTCGATACACCTTACCGACTGCGAGTAAAGCCACCCACGCTTTAACTTGACAGACTGTAAATTTCAATATTAATTAAGTTCTGAAAGTAAGTTGAAGGTAACCTGAAATAACCTGTAAGGCTTTCGTTACCTAAAATGAAGGAATATACTTTCCTGCATTTCAGGTTCGTACCAGCTTGCCATGACGTTATAGAATGATTGCACTACTATACAGCTCGTGACCGTTTATTCGAGTTGCGTCCTACTCCAATACTCTATGTCGCGTTATGGTTAGTGTCCACTATGATGCTATGTTTCCATGATTCGTGATGTTTTAGTTTCACGGATTTCAAAAAGTGCTGCAGCAAATCAGTTTCAGTTGTCAGCCAATATTTGGATTATTAGGCCCATCGAAATAATTTGATTATTACGAAACTTTTTACTTCGCAACGTGAGCGTCCTTTCAATACATTACTAAACGAAATTTCCCGAAGATTTTGGATCGCACCGGCCCCTTTATACCGTTTTTACATTTTTCCTACTATTCCTGTATTTTCTTTCATGTTAGAACCCAAGTTGTATATTTTCTAAAACGAATAACTATATAAGAACAACTGAGGAATGTCGATAAGGCGTGAGAAATTCCCGGATTTTAGTTAGGATATTACCCTTAATTTCAGTTAGGATTGAGTATTAACTTAAGGTTACATTGGCTTCCAGTATACACATATTCTTAATTGAAGAGCAACCATACCTGAATTTCAGGTCGCGCCTCCCTGAATCTCAAATAGTCCCGAACTCAATTCCAGGAATCTCATTTCCTTAATTTAATGTTCAGATTTAATTCTTAATTTCAGATTGCCTATGCTTCTTTTTGTAACACCTTAAAATAATCCGAATTTTCGAGATCAATTAAGTAATTTTTTTTGCTGTGAACATCAACAGTTTTTAAATTTGATGATTTTATGAAAGAGAGAGATAAGACTATTTACGACGGTAATTGCTGCTGAAGCAGCAAAGGAGTTTTGTATAGTAAGAAAAGTTACCAGTTCTGCGCGATACGGCGCTAAACGTTTAATTTCGTGAAGAAAATAACCATCTCAGAGGTCACAAGGTACTCCAGGACTAATAAAATTATACGTAGAGAATAATTGGATGGTACGCTTGATTTTTACATTTTTGTACATATGTAACTCACGGGAAATCTAACATCATCGGCGCCTTTTCTCCGAAAAAAGACCGCTAACAGCTCAGCGAAATTCTCCTAGCGACCTCCCTGTCGTCTGCGTAGTCTTAAGATTGTGCGCATTAGGACCTAGTTAAGCGCGCGCAACCATTCGATATTAGAGAAGTCGTCAGTAAGCTTCACGAAGAATCGCTCTCTTCGTCCGTTATTACCTCCTGATAGAAATACCTATTCTAAATCTGCCTGAAAAATGAAGTGTGTTTTTCTTATTTTGTTGTGAATCAGATTTGTATTATTCAGTCATCATGTTATCCTTTTCTCAATTTAATATTGTTTGCTGACTTTTGACCTCTTCTGCTTAACTGACGAGTGTGTAAATAATTTCGCCTCTTGCCAAATCAAAACTCGTATTTTGTCTATCGGAAATCCGCAAAATTTTCCAAACAGAAACACCTAATTGTGCTGATCTAAAATTTCCAATTTGTAATTATATGAGATGTTCAAATCAGGAATTCATGAGTCCTTAAGGGTGGAATTCCGTGTAACAGTCTGAAAATTAGAGTATTTTTGGTGATTTGTTTGGGGATAAAAATAATAATGAATCTTTTGAAAACTTTTGTGCTTTATCAAGGTACACTTAATTTGTAAAGCAAATATATTTCAGCCTGACACATCAATAATATATTGACTTATATCGACGGATGTCTGATGTGTCAAAATTGGAAGGTCCGCAAACTCAGCGGCGTTAGCTTGCCTACCACTTAACGGCGCCCTCCACAAAAATCATTAGATTAAAAAAAATACTAGATTAGATTTTTTTGCTATTTCTTTGCTTTGCAATGTGCTATAAATCGCTTGTGTTAAATCGAGTCCTATTTTTTTAAACTACCCCGTGTATTAAAAAAACTAAAATAATTATAAAATATTCACAAGGTATTTTTAAAGCAAAACTGAGGAACAAAATTATTGTTCACCCCTAATCATTACAAAAACAAAGAAACAAATCAAGAGGACTTTTGTTCTCTTGATTTTTGTGCTCTTTCATTATTATCCAATGTAATATCAATTGCTTTTGTAAAAACAATCCATATATAAAAAACAATATGGTATCTTGTATTGAAAACACGTATTGAAAAAAGTCGATATCTATATAGATGGAACTTACATATAAAATAGTCACATAGTACTCAAGCACGTCAGAATTTGGGCTTTTTTTGACTCTTGAAAAAAGGAACAACCAATTTCTAAAAACCGCCCAAAGAAAAATAAAACGACCCTGTATATAAAAAATTAAATTCGGAAAAAACCAAGAACACCAGAATTTTAGAATTATTTTGGGCCCCCTCATTCATGACCAAAAATTAAAAAATTATCCAGATTTTAAAAAAATCACTCCATTGTAAAAATAAAATCTGCAAAACACAAAATGCACGAGATCTTGGGCTCATTTTGGGCTCTTAAATGCACTAAATAAAAATTCTGAGAAACTATCGCTATACATAAGCACGCCAACCCATTAGTAATAACTTAAACCTCGGTGTTGGAATTTTTGAAAAGTCAAAAAATCAGACACCTTATTGACACTCGACAATTCTCAAGAAGATTTTTTTTTACAATTTCATATCTGTGTGGTAGGAAGTGGTTGACTTTAGACACTAAATGTTGGAGCCCAAAAATCCAAGTGGCTATTTTCCAGGAGCCCGAAAGTCAGAGACTGCATAGACACTGAAAAATTCCTAAAGGGGTTTTTTTTTACAGTCACATCTATTTGGTAGAGATAGGTGGGTTTTAGATGTTAAGGGTTGGAGCTCGAAAAATGGAGAGGTTATTTTTCCAGGAGCCCAAAAATCCGAGACTCCATTGACATTGGAGAATTATAAAAAAGATTATTTTGTTACAATTTCATTTCAACGTGGTAGAGAGGGGTTGATTTTAGACGTTGAGGGTTAGAATTCAAAAATCGGAGAGGTTATTTTCCAGGAGCCCAAAAAATCAAGACTCCATTGACACTGAAGAATTATCAAAAAGACTATTTTGTTACAATTTGATATCTACGTGGTAGAGAGCGGTTGAGTTTAGAAGTTATGGGTTAGAACCCAAAAATCGGAGAGGGTGTTTTTCAGGAGCCTAAAATTCAGAAACCCCATTGGCATTGGAAAACTCTCAAAAAGATAATTTTTTGATTGTCATATCTACGTTATAGAGATGTGTTGAGTTTGGACATTAAGGTTTGGAGCCCAAAAATCAGAGAGGGCGTTTTTAAGGATCATAAAAATCAAACACTCAATTAAAACTAGAGAATTATCAAAAAGATTCTTTTGTTACAATTTCATATTTACGTGGTAGGGAGGGGTTGATTTCAGACATTGAGGGTTGGAACCCATAAATTGTAGAGGATATGTTCTAGAAAGCCTAAATATCACAGACTCCATTGACACTGAGGTATTATCAAAAAGATTATTTTGTTACAATTTCATATCAACGTTTTAGAGAAAGGTTGATTTTAGACGTTAGGGATTGGACGCAAAAATCGGAGATGATATTTTCCAGGAGCCAAAAAATCAGAGACTCCATTGACACTAAAGAATTATCAAAAAGATTATTTTGTTATAATTTCATTTCTACGTGATAGAGTGTGTTTGATTTTAGACGACAAAGGTTGGAGCCCAAAAATCGGAGAGGGTATTTTCCAGGAGTCCAAATATCAGAAAAGCCATTGACACTGGAGAATTCTCAAAAAGATTATTCTGTTATATCTACATGGTAGAGAGGTGTTGATTTTAGACGTTTAGGGTTGGAGCCTAAAGATTTTCCAGGAGGCCAAATATCAGAGGAGCCATTGACACTGGAGAATTTTGAAGAAAATTATTTTGTTAAAATTTCATATCTACGTGGTAAAAAGAAGTTGATTTTAGGCATTCTAATACAAAGAAATTTGGAAATTTCGTTTTTGAACGTGCTAGCTTGATAGGCCTAATTATTTCGTTGGATTTTTATTAAAGGCATTAACAGATGCATTGAAAAAGGTAAGTTATTTTTTTTAATATACACGCGTAGACTGGAAATGTTTCATATCAGAATGGAAAGCAGAGACATTTTTTTTTATTTATCGATTTGAAATCAAAATTTGTGTTGGAAAGATCTTTCTCCTTAGTTCCACTGGGTATCAAAACACAGAATTTCTGATTTCCAGGCAGATCCTTCTCCATTAAGCTATGCGAAAAATCAGAATAAGAATCTTAATTCAAGAAAATGATGCTAATTTTTAACTGGGTGTTAGTGGTACAAGTAATTATTTTTAAATAAATCTGTTATATCATCAGTGAATGGCACTTTACCGACTGTGGATAACCTTTGAAACCATGGAGACAGAAAAACCACAATATCGACTAAGTTAAGAATCTTAAATAACACAAAATGCTTGCCATCTTAATCAGAATAGATAGAAAATGTTTTCAAATTTGAAATTAAAACTTTTTTCCTGAACAGAAGATCTTTCTTCTTCGATCTACTTCGAAGCGGAACACAGAATCGAACACCCCAAAAAAAACCACAGATTAATTTTTATATAATTACTGGTACCATCAACACCTAGCTGAAAATTAGCGTTATTTTCTTGAATTAAGGTTCTAATTCTGATCTTTCTAATAGCCTGATGAAACAACACCTAATCGTAAATCAGAAGTTCTGTGATTCGATTCCCAGTGAAGTGAAGAAGAAAGATCTGCTTTTCAAGACAAAATTTTTATTTCAAATTCAAAAAATTATTTTTTCTAACACACGCAGGAAATGTTCAATTTTCGACGCATGTATTGCGTGCGGAAAGTAACCAATTCCGAAATCGTGGTAAAAAGCAGTTATAAAAAGTATTTTTTTACCTGCTGCGCTTGGGCTCTTTGAGTAATATTACTTTTTCTTGCTGTTACGCTTGCGCATTTGTAGTCAGAATTACTTTCCAGGATTGTCGACTCGGAGTGATAAGTTACCATAAATGGCTGATAAATGACTGATAAATTACCGAAAATTTCCGAAAGTTTTGAAAACTTTTAGATAACTGAAATTATCGGTAATTTGCTAATTTTTCATAAATTTCTGAAAATTTTGGAAATTTAGCAAATTTTTCATCAATTTTAGGAAATTTTTGGAATCTAGCAAATTCTCCATAAATTTTCAGAAATTTTTGAATTTCTGCCAAAAGCTTCGGATACACTAAATTTCTTTAAAGTTTCGGTAATTTACAAATTTACCGAAAATTTCCGAAATTTCTATGTAATTTTTGTAATTTTACCATAAACTTTCAAAAAATTGGTTTTTATTGTTTCTCAAATCGAAAATTTCTAGCATTTGTGAAAATAAATATCGTGTGCTACAGAAGCTAAAAGTAGGAAGTTGAAACTCTCGTGAAGTTTACAATACTTGCCATCGGCTAATCTTGGGGTCTTTTATGGCTCGTCTTTGGCTCGCTTACAGCTCGTCTTCGGTTCGCCTCCAACTCGCCTACAACTAACCTACAACCTTAAAATTTGCCTAATTTGTTTATAAATTTGTTATTCGTTACTCGACCACTCCGGGACCACACATTAAGCCCACCTCTTTTTTGTGAAGCTGGCTCATTTCCAAAATCATGTTTTCGGTAATTGCTGATTGGCTGCGATTTTTTTTAAATTTCGTGTGGATCCTCATTTCAATGTTATAAAACTGTCAAAATTATTGATTTCATTCTATGTTTATTTTATTTAAACCATTTTCAAGATGATAAATAAATTGTTTTTGTTACGATTTAAAAAATGTAGAATGGTCAATTTTTATTAGAAATAAGAAAACTGTCTTTCGTACAAACAATCCCCTTTACAAAAGATTAAGAAAATGAGCTAGTTTCACATACCGTTAGATCACATTTAGAATAAGGTCAGTTTAGGCTGACAATAATAGCATTTTATATAACTGATGATGCGTAGTTTTGAGGCACTTGATCCAAGAAATATCTTAAGTTGTTTAAGAATTGTTTTGATTTTTTAATCCAAAAGATATCGTAATATTTTATTCAGAGGTAATCTTTAGGAATTTTGCTAGGAATTTAACCTTTGTTAAGGTAAGATACTAATTCGTCAACACAGAAAAAACTAGGGGTTCACTCATGTTGCGGCTTAAATAAAATTAGGTGTCATTTGGAGCTTGAGCTCCAATAGATAACTGTAGAGACTTAAATGGGTTCGTTTAGAGCGCACTTGATAAGAACAGCATCAAGGACCATACAGAAGCTACCCAGTGGGCAAAAAGTTTGACGACGTCTTTACGACATCGTTACGACATCTTTCCGACAACTTTATGACATCCTATGTCCATGTCGTTAAGGTGTCTTTATGGTATCGTTAATAAGTCGTATGATCTGACGATGCCTTTACGCTATCGTAAAGACACCAAAACGACATGGACATAGGATGTCGTAAAGTTGCCGTTAAGAGGTCGTAACGATGTCGTAAACACGTCGCCAAATTTTTTGCCCACTGGGTAACCGCTTGCAAAGTCGGGTTGGTAAGTTAACGATTTACAGAATATGTTCACTGAATATGGTTCACTTATTTTAGAATTTTTAATACAAAAGTGGCTGAAGTCTACAACATCTATAATGTACCATGATTTAAAATCATTGGTAAATTTATCATTGGAAATCGATACAATCTTATTGATTGTCAGTGAAAACTTATTACTTACCTAACCCATTTTAACCTACTCTTAAAAGTTATGAAAAATCTTAAAAATTATTCACATAATTTTATTGAAAAAATCTTTGATGTATAATTAATAGACATTTGTAATTAATTATTATTAAGGGAATCTTTTAGAAGCATAGTTTTCACCAAGCACTATTAATATCAGCACATCCAATTAGCCGTTATTTTGTATTTCCAAATATTACAATGACCTTTAGTTGTTTTAAATTAAGTAAAAGTAGAGAGGCTTCAGAAACATTCGTTTTTGCATTCGTTTTTGCAACAAACCTACGTCACTCCTAACAATATATTTGTACTTTTAAAAAGTAACATATGTAATTGCACATCTCCCCATAAGAGCAAACATATTACTCAGGATTTCACTGCGCATATGTTCGGAATACTTAGGGTACCTTTTCACGAAGGCCTGTTTTAAATTATTCGTGGAATTAATATTTTTCATAGGATTCATTTCTAGCTGTTTTGCTAGTTTATGGCAAATTTGATTGGTTGAGAACCTAGAAACGAACTCGATGTTTCAAATTCATTTATCAGTTTATTGAAATTCGACCTCCGTAAAAAGGTAACCTTACTTTCTAAAGTTGAATATATACTTAGGGTATTTTCTTGCAAAAAAGAAAGAAATTGAAAAGTATTAATGCAAGATTCCCTTTTTAATAATTGAATATTATTGATAATGACTTATTTATGAATGTGAGCATAAAGAATTCATTTACCGACAAATGACTTACGACAAAAATTTTCTTGTATATGAATCAGTACTCCCAATTTTTAGAACTTTTTGAACTGCGCTTGCTTCGCGCCAGCAATACGTTTTGTTATTTTAAGCGCGCACATTTTAAATTTTATAAATATTCGAATGTTATATTCATAATAAATAATGATTGGGAAATGCTTCAAAAGTAATTTATTAATCCTAAAGTAGAATTTTTAAGTGACAGATAAAAAAATATTGTCATTTTATTACAAAAAACGTTTTTTATTTTGACTTTAGAAAAAAAAATTTTTTCTACTCATTTTCAGTAACTTTATTGATTTTATTTTAGGTCAAATTGTTGTGAATGAAATCAATAAAAATTTAAAAACTGGACGGAGAAAAGATTAATCATTGTGCTAAAAAAAATTATTTCTTTCTCTGAACTCGGAATTCATAACGTCTTTTCAATTAAAATCGAAATAAATTTTTATCTGTCACTTCAAAATCTTATTTTAGGCTTAAGAAATTACTGTTAATGCTTTTTATAATAATTTTTTATTATAAATATTACATTTGAATATTGACACTATTCAAAATCAGCGCGCCAACAGTAAGCAATTGTGTTGCCGGCGCGACGCAAGCGCAGTGCTAAAAGTTGCCAAGATTGTGAGCACTGAAATGAATGAGCCTTTATATTTACAAGTTTGCTACATAACCTGAAAATTATATTTATCACGTCATTATATCTATTTTAATTACGTTATTATTTTGTAATTTAATTATCTTCATTACTTTATGCGCACCAGAGTTCGATTACATGTGTGATTTAAGGTAAATATTGTGTTATAAATTAATCATAATATCAAAGTGGGCAAAGCGAAAAATAGGTTCTTTAGGAATAGGCTCAATTACATTTGAGATCCTTTCGAACCCCAAGTGTGGTATTATTTAGAGTTCATTTATCTTTTTGCGTTCCTTTTCAGCAAGTAGGGTTCATTTTTGTTGCAGCTCCTTTGGAACCAAAAACGGGTTCCAATGGAAACTTCAGTTTTTTCCGTGAAAGATTAGAAAATTCAAAGTGTGATACCGAAGTTCTATGCGGAAAAAGGCGGCAGGGCGAGGTCAGTAGCACATGCAAGTTTGGTATAGTATGCTGTGCGAATTCAAAAACTAAGATACACTCAACAATAATATACCAGCGTCAGTTCAAATTAAAGCGCCGTTATTTTAAAGCTACACTGTTAAAAATTTCTGTCAGAAACTTCAACCACATGCATTAGAAGTCTCAAACAAACTCTCAAACTTTGTTTTTCTTAACATTTTTTATATTTGAATGTTATTTTTCACGACTAAAACAAAAAGTACGTGTCCTATCAAGAAGTGATTCTTAACGGAATTATAGATCTTTTTTCGGATTAAAATTTTTGTGGATTCATCTTTTTTTGAAAATTTAATAACTCTGAGAATTTTCTTATTACCAAAAAATTTATGAGAATAAATGGTTTCTTTTAGGACCTAAAAAAGTGTGCCAAATAGGGATTTGATCCATTCATTTTTTCGAGAGTTATCACCGAGAGTTATTATCATAAGAGTTATCATAAATGATGAGAATGTAAACAAAATGTAAATCATTTCTCAGGACACTTGTTACTGGTAAAAAAAAAATTTCTGACGAAGCCAAAATCTTTGGTTTATACATAGTATATAACGCGTGTGTTTGTGGAATTCAAGGAATTCATGGAATATAAGAAGTTCGTGGAATTCAATGAATTTACGAAACTCAAGAAATTCACGGAACTTATGTAACTCCCGGAATTCACGCATTTTATGAAATTAACGGAATACAAGAAATTTACGAGACTGAAAGAATTCATGAAAATCACCCAATTTAAGAAATTTCCGAAATTTAAGTAATTTACGGAATTCATGGAATATTCGAAATTCACAGAATTCACCAAATTCATGGAATTTACAGAATCCGCGGAATTCCTAAAATTCATGGAATTCATTCAATTCATAGAATTATAGAAATTTAATATATTTGCGGAATTCGCAGAATTCACTAACTTCAAGAAAATCAAGAAATTTACGGAACTCACGCAATTTACGAAATTCAAGGAATCTAAGAAGATCAGGGAATTCAGACAATTTACGGAATTCGCGGAATGAAAAGAATACACAGAAATCCAGGAATTCATGTTGGTCAAGAAATTCACGAAATTCGAAAATTCATGGAATTCAAGAAATCAATGAAATCCAAGGAATTCACGTATTTCATGGAATTGATAGAATTCATGGAATGCGAGCAATTCACGGAATTTTTATATTTCGCGAAAGTCAGGGAATGCATGAAATTTAATTAGTAAATAGAATTTAGGGAAATCACGGAATTTAAGGAATTTATCGACTTCCAAGAATTCTTCGAATTCTATTCATTCGGTGAATTCCCCTTAATTCCCTTAATTTAATCATTTCCGCGAATTCAATGAATTCTGTCAATTCCTTAAAAATCGGGAATTGTCAGAATTTCTCGAATTCCGCTAAGCTTATAAATTTTATAACTTCCTTCATTTCCGCGAATCCTGCTGATTATGTTCTTTCCTTGAATTTCGTGAATTCCTCGATTTGCACAAATTCCGTTGATTTGGTAAATTCTACGAATTTCGTAATTTCCATAAATTCGATGAATTTCGTGAATTCTGCTAATCCAATTAATCCCATGAATTTCGTGAATTCTGATCATCCAATTAATTCCATGAATTCTGCGAATTCCATAGATTTCATAAATTTCTTTAATTCTGTGAATTCTGTGAATTTCATTTGTGAATTTCATTTCATGAATCTTGAGAATGTCATGAATTTAATGAAATTTGTGAAATCACGAAATCCCATGAATCTCATTATTTCGCGATTTCCTTGTCCACAATTTTCATCTCGCAAACGCTCTAATACGTTTATTAGAAAGCTGGACGGTGACCTTACGATTTATAACACTTGCAATACATGTATTGCAATTTCGTCATTCCAATACTATTTTTCAATTTCACCTAAATCTTATATTATAGAAGTCTTGCAGAACTATTGTAGTATTCCAAAAATTTTTAACGATAAGCTGATTGTGTACACTTTTACTACCACATTGATTGTTTTTGAGAAAATGCCTACTGAAGTTCATTAATTATTGAAAAATGAAAATTCTACTCTAATGACAAATACCTTCAATTTATTGGACTGTAACCATTTAAGCCTGCGATAATTATTTATAATAAGAAATATTAAACTTAAAGACTGGGTTAAAAGAAGGAAACAAACTCTTTGAACGTAATATTTTTATTTCACTTAGCCTGTTCAACAAATACAACATCGATTGAATAATGTTTTTATTCTTGAATATATATTAATTTGCATATTAATTCATTACCCATTATGTCAAGAGACTTGCATGAAATTAAATAACATCAGAAATAAAAAGAATCACGTTTTCGAAAAAACAATACAAGGTATTAAAAAATAAGTAGGCAAAAACTGCTTATCCAAAAATTATCTATAAGGTCACGGTGAAGCATTTTTTCAAATAACACCTAGTTTTTCTTTTACTGGTAAATAATAACTTCAAAAACATGTTAATTTTCATAAATTATGTTTGGATAGAACACATGCCCTTTCTCTTAATTGTAAAAAATTATAATAAAATAAAAAGAATTTTTTGAAACACGACATAAGCTACTAAAATACGTAAGCCTAAAAATAACATCAAAACGGAAAAAAAATTAAATTTTAGGAAAACCAACACAGGGTACAGTAAAACAATTTTAACCTTTTCTTTTTACATTAGGTAACTTTCAATTAGTAACTTTCAAATGGCTGATTACAGGATCATTATGAACTGGAAAAATGTAGCAACTTGGATTCTATAAAGACAAAAGGGGCTTGGGGGCTAACAAGCGGATCGTAGAGGGGGGGTCTTTGGGGCATAGCCCCTTTCGTCGTACTTCGAACGTTTCCCAACTTCTCCAACGGAGCGCAAATGATCAGTTTTGCTCCGCAGTTGGACAAAATGAAATTTTCGATTTACATGGGAACGTGGTTGTGCATGGTTAAAAATATCTTTTAAAAATTTATTACCGTAATTTCGAAGAAGATAAATGATTTTGTTTTATGTATTTTTACAGGTTTTTTAGATTTTCCCCAAAATCTTAAAATGCTTCACTTTGTCTAGATTAGAATCTACTAGTAATCACGTTATAGCAGCAAAGAATTTACTTTAATCAGCCTGATTTGCTGGTGCTGACAGCTCTTTTTCCCCAACTACATTTAATCCACTCATAGGAACTAGGGATTTAATCCACTCATGAGAACTATGGATTATTATGGCGTCTGTACATGTTCGCATAATTCAAAATGGGCTTTATACGAACTGCAACCTTCAATTTTCCTTGGTAAACTTGGCCCTGAGGAAATTTTATAAAAATGTGGAATCGGTCATATTCTGATGGTATAAATAGTTGGCGCTCCTGACGTTCCTGGAAAAGGGCTAATTTTGTATACAATTGAGGGCCTACGGGTGGGATTACAAAAACATATTTCGGTGTTAGCTCTGTGGCATCCTGGGCAACTTCATTATTGGTAGGCGGATTGTGTCTAAAATATATGCAACTTGCAGTCCAAGAATCTTTACTTGGAGCTAGTATATAAGCATCGTAGAAATTATTCGTCTGTGTTTCGAAAAGCCAAGCAGGATGCTGATCTTTTGGAAAACCACTAGGTTGGATAGTGCCAACAGCAGAATTAGTATCCGACAATCGTACGACAATGTCGGAATGGTTTTCAATATGAAACTTTGGTTCTTCAGTTTGAGCTGAAGTAGATGAAGCAGCTGGAGAATTAGAAGGATGAACTGGAAACAAATTCTGTTCAACAACACCAGCAGGTTTCCGTCCTCGTCGGCGTGGATTTGGCTTCCCAGCAGGTCCCTGTGAATCTAATTTTGAAAAAAGATATCGAGTCACTCATGTTAAAAAATTCTTATGGAGATATTTCAGTTCTAAATCCCTGAGAGTGCTACAATCTGACACACCCGCAACAAATCCTCTATCAGCGATGGGTGGCACCCCAGCGCATTAATTTTGTAAACCGTCAAAAAAATAAATTGTTTTTTTCAGACAAAAAACCGAATTGTTAATGAAAAAGTTAAGTTTTTAACCAAAGAGGCGATTCATAAAAAAATATGAATACTTAACAAATTAATTCAACTTTCAACATTGTAACATTGGTTTCAAAAAGAATAATGTTTCACTCTCTAATTTTTAACAACCAAATACGATTCTCCTAACAAAGAGCTAATCTTTTTCCAAAAAGTATAATTTCCATAAAAAACTATTTAAATCTTAACCAAATAGTTAAATAAAACCAAAAATATGAATTTTCCACATTAAAGTGTATCTCCAGATGAATAGTTTACTTGTTGACCACATTATTGAATCTTCAACCAAACCTGATTTTAAACAAAAGTATAAATTTTCAATCAAACCTGATTTTCAAACAAAAAGTATAAACTTTTAACCACGATGATTGATTTTTGAATGCAAATTTAGAATTTTTTAGGAAATACATGAATTTCTCAGTTCAGGGGATAAAAATTTGTATCAATAAGATGAATGTTCTACCATAAAACATTGATTTTTAACACAAGGTTGAATATTAAAACCAGAAGGTGAAATTTCCAAAAAACGGTTACATTTTTAACCTGAAAATATGATTTTTCAATAAAAAAGACGAATTTTCAACCAAGCAGTTAAATTTTCTTAAGCATAGTTTAATTTTCAACGAATTAGTTATACCAAGGCTAAAAATACAATTTTTCAACAACAGGTAATTTTCAATCGAATAATTAGACTTTCTACTAAATTTTCAAATTTTAAATAGAGGAGATTAATTTAGACACAAACATATTAATTTTTAACTCCAAAGGAACTTTTTTTAAACATGATTGAGTTTTTCCCTAGAGCTTTTTCCCTAGGGAGAAAAAGCAATCATGTAACCGGAAGAAAGTCTCATGAAGTCCCATATTTGCTATAAGAAAAAAATACGTTTTTTTTTTAATTTTATTTGGAATCTTCAAACATTAACTGAATCGAACTAAGACTCAACATGTCTCTTAAAAATTAGCCAAAGAATACAAATAAAATATTACTTTTCAAATATCATTACCATAAGTCTGTTTTATAGGGTCCCAAGAAAATTCCATTAGTGAAGCAATAGGTTTTGCGACTTTTTGGTGCTAATTTTGACTTTTTGCATTTTTTAAAGGCAAATTTTTTCTAATACATATAATACTACTTCATACAGATAATTAAATGTTAATATAAATTGATTAAATAATAACTTAATCATTTTATGTAACAAGTTTCTCTTAGAATAGCGGAGGTAAAAAGTTGTCGTTTTTTTTGTTTCCACTATTTGTTCAATTTACAATTAGAAGGGGGTAATAGTTTATTGATTTTCACAACGATAATTGTTAAAAACATTATATCAGTAATAATAATATTATCTTCAAATGAAGCTAGAAATTCTGTTTCTTTCTGAAATTTTCAACTGTTTTCTCACTTTTTACTTAAAGTGTGTTAATATTTAATTTTTTACAGCAAAAATAATTGCTTAAACAAATTGTTATTGTTTTTAGTTATCATATTCTGTATTAATGCTAGATAGTTGCAAGGTAATACGCGCAATTGTTATAACAGTTAAATATTATTAATAATATTCTCTTTGCGTAATAGTAGAAAGCTGCCCTTTTTTAAATTTTTTAACTATTTGTTTATCTTTCACTTGGACTGACTTAATAATTAATAATGCTAAGCAAAAATAATTGTTTGGAAAAATTATTATTGTTAATATAATAATAATAATAATAATAATATAATCATTGTTTCTGAATTTTTTAACTTTGTGTCCACTTTTCACTTGGTGAGGTTATAATTAATGCAAGTTAACAAAACATTTGTTTCAACAATTTACTATTAATGGGCTTACTATTTATCAGATGGGTTCTAGAAAGTTGTCGTTTTTTGGTAAAATGTTTAACATTGCTTTTCCTGTTTAGCTATGAACAAATGATAAATAACCTATATAGAGAAAAATATTTTTAACTATCCCTTTTTCAGGAATAGATTTTAGTGGAGAAGGCTGATATCAAAATATATTTAATTAGAATTTTTTTATTTAAGTTTTGGTATAAACATCTGGTCGTAATTCAGCAGAAAACTTAAAAGTCATTTACAGACCTTCTACTTCCACCTTCTTTTAATTATTCCATTCTTTGTTTTTATCTCTTTTGTAAGGCACCTTTTTTTGTTTAAACTACATTTTTTTAAACATTGGGAGAAGAGAAAAAATAATTTACTTGAAAAAGTATAATACTACTTAAAAAATGCTTCTTGTAAAGATAGTTACAAACAAAAATCGATCGTAACTTTTAAGCACTTTTCTAGAAGAAAATAGTTATAGGAAATTATAAATTGTTTAAACAATTGTGTTTTCTAGGAGAAAAACAGAAAAATTCCAATTATTATAATTATAATATAATTATAATATAATTATTCAATTATTTCTCAATAATTTCGCAAGGATTTCAACAATTTCAAAAATACTACCAAATATTTAAAAAATATTTGGTATATTTTATAAATATTTTAATAAATTACGAAAGAATTAAAAAATTTCTATACCGCTAAGGCTTCCGATTGATTTAAAATATTTCAGAAGGATTTCAATAATTTTCCAAATATTTCACAAAGATTTGAATAATTTCAAAAATACTATTAGATATTTCTAAAGTAATTGAAATATTTCGCCCGGATTTTTGCAAAAATTTCTGTAAGCTTTCACCAAGAATTCAAGGATATTCCGAAGATATCACAAAGATTTTCAAAAAATCTAAACGATCCGATTAATTTAATAATTCTATTTCAGAGGCGAGCAAATCAATACCTTGCCCCACTCTTGGCGAATTCCAGAGGTAGGGGGGGGGGGAGTGACTCTGAGTTGAGAATTTCTCTAATAATAAATTTAGAAAATCACAAGTTTATTTGATACTTACGTGGATTATTGAAAAAAGTTGACAAATTCTTTAGTCATTGTTTGTAACGTAAATAATAAAGATAGGTAAAATGGATTGAATTTGTAAATAATGCTATTTTCTTCCTTGTGAAGCAATAAATCGTAACTACCTTAAGTTGGTCGAGGTAACACTATATTTATTTTTCTATTCTATGAATTTGAGGCGATTGCGTATTTTTATCTTTTTTTAAAATTTTTTACATTTTCTATTTCTAAAAATTTCTTCTTTTAATATGTACAGTCTCAGAGAGATTCTTATTTATTTATAGTAAAATTTATTATTAAAAATTCTCTGCTCTCATCTATTTGATTGTTTTATTTCCAACAAAAATTTCTAAATTTGAGTGAAATCAATTAATATTTAGGGACTGGAAAAAGACTATATTGATTTAAAGTAAAAAAATTTGGCTTTTTGAAAATCTTATATTTAAACAAGTTTATGAAACCGCAACAGCCCCCCGTCCCACCCGATTGCTATACGTAATTTATAATTTTCAGAAAAAATACGATGAATTATTTTCAAAACTCCTTTATTTTTCCTTGATTATTTTCACATTTTCCCTAACCATTAGTATTCAAATACCGGCATTATAATCTTGTTATATTTAAACATATGTTCTGTAATCGGGACGACTGAAAAATCCCGAAAAATAAAATTCGCGACACAGTCAAATTCCCAAATTATAAAATTCCCGAATAATCAAATTCGCGAATAATAAAATTGCCGAAAAATAAAAATACCGATTTTGAAAGTTCCCAAATAATAAAATACACGAATAATAAAATCATCGATAAATAAAAATACCGAATTGGAAAATTCCCGAATAATGAAATTTTCGAATAATAAAATTTCAGAATTATAAAATTCCCGAATTGAAATATTCCCGAATAATAAAATTTACGACAGTTTATAATATTACCGAATTGGAAAATTCCCGACAGAAAATTGCCGATTTATAAAATATCCGAATTGTAAGATTCCGGAATTTTAACAATTAGAATTTTTTATAAATATATTTTATTGATTACAAATACAGCAATAAGATATTAGTTTCAAAAATTATTTTTAACATTTAAAATTTCGAAGCTTATTTTTTGAATTAAAAATATCAATGATTTTAAATAAAATATTTCTAGGTAACCTGTGTTTTTTTAATGTTCACAGTATTTGAAAAAATACAAAAAGCGTTCGCAAAAATAAAATTGAAAATTAATATATATATTTAAATTTATATTCGGAGTCTGTTTGAAAAACGTTACAAGGTACGTAAGAAATTTAACGAGAATTTTGTTCCAAGCGCAAGTTTTCAAAAATAAGGAAAGGGGTACAAAAATTTAATTCTACATTGAAAGAAAAAATAATAACTCAAATTTTGACGCTTTTTTTGAAAATGTGCATA
>NC_046661.1:133865877-133917077 GCF_010883055.1 Belonocnema kinseyi
TTTTATTTTTGCGAACGCTTTTTGTATTTTTTAAAATACTGTGAACATTAAAAAACACGCGTTATCTAAAAATATTTTATTTAAAATTATTGCTATTTTAAATTTAAAAAATAATCTTCCAAATTTTAAATGTTAAAAATAATTTTTCAAAATAATGTCTCACTGTTGTATTTGTAATAAATAAAATATATTTATAAAAAATTCTAATTGTTGAAATTCGGGAATTTTTCAATTCGGATATTTTATAAATCGGAAATTTTCTTTAGCGAATTCTAATATTCGGGAATTTTCCAATTCGGTAATATTATAAACTGTCGAGAATTTTATTACTCGGGAATTTTGCCATTCGGGAATTTTACAATTCTAAAATTTTACTATTCGAAAATTTTATTATTCGGGAATTTTCCAATTTGGTATTTTTATTTTTCGGCAATTTTATTATTCGTGAATTTTATTTTTCGGTAATTTTATTATTCGTGTATTTTATTATTTGGGAATTTTCCAAATCGGTATTTTTATTTTTCGGCAATTTTATTATTCGCGAATTTAATTAATCGAGAATTTTCTAATTCGGGAATTATACAGTGTCGGGAATTTTATTTTTTGGGATTTTTCAAACGTCCCCTTTAATAAACGGAATGATAAATAATTTTAAAAATGTATCTATTTATTTAAAGAAAGACTTTGCTACCATAAAAAACTACTTGCTGAAAGCAAGTTTCCTCTACAGAAATTAAATTTTAAACATTATCCTGACTTTCAATGATTTCTCAAAAAGTGGTTTCACCGAAATTGTCAATTTTTTTCTAAATTGAAAGAAAAAACTTTATAAAAAATTTCATCTATTTATTTTGATTTTTGAACATGAAAATACTTAAACAAATTTTTGTTAAATTTTTTAACCCAATACATAAATTTTAAATGGTAAAAAAAGTAATTTTCAACAACATAACTAAATTTTCAACCGAAAAATTAATTTTTTACCAAAAAGGGCAAACTCCAAACAAAATGTTTAAATTTTCATTAAAAAAAAGGGCAACTCTCATGCAATAAATAAAATAGCTTTATTTTCGTTTAAAGAAATCAGTTTTTATTCAAATAACATTTTTTAAAGTCATTGTTAGATTTTCGGTTAGATTTTCAGAAAATAAATTTTACAACAAAAGTATAAAATGCCTATAAAATAAATTATACAAATCATTAAATAAAAATTTGTAGTTAGAAAATTAATTTTCATTTAAAAAACATATCTTAAACCAAAAGAATAACATATAAATCAACAAGATTAATTTTTTTAGCAACAACAAAGAAACTGATTTTCAAAAAAAAAGCGATCAGTTTTGAACTAAAAAGATTAAATTTCTTCCTAAAAATATAAATTCTCAACCAAATAAACGAATATTTAACCAAGCAGTCGAATTTTTAACTTAAGAGGGTACATTTTGAACTAAATATTGATTAGCTAAATTTGTAATTCATTATATTTTTTTTAATTAAGCAAAATAGTTAAATTTGGAAGAAAAAAAAAGATTTCTTAGCTTAAATGATCATTTTTCAGTCAATCTATGCAAAATACGGAAAAAAAACTAATCAACGAAAATAGTGCCTCAAAATAATAAAAACAATTTCGTAATTAACCATTTTTTATAGGACAAGTAGTTTCTGCTTTATTTGTTAAAAACAATATTAAAAGTAAAAAAAAAACTTTTTGTAGTAACGACACCAGATAAAAAACAATTGAACAAAAGTTGCTCACCCAAAAAAGACTTATAATTTTAGTTTTAATTTTAAAGATAATATTAAAATTAAGAGAATTTAATTTGTTGAAAAACAACACAAGGTACGAAAAAAGATTAACAGACGAAAGTTTTTCACCAAAAAAAGGATCTACAGATTTTCTACTAGACATTTTTAGACAGGACGAGTATATTTTCTTTCAGTCGCAAATACTAAAATTAAAAATGGAAAAAAACTAAATTTTTGGGAAAGCTTTATAAGAGACACAAAAATTTAAAAGCAAAAGATTTGTATTTGGGCGCGCCTGATTCTTAATTTAGTTTTTCAATTCTTTTATAAATAAATAAATATGACGAAACAAATCGCAATTTTTTCTATTTATTTTATTTTCTATTTGCCTTAAAAAAATAATAATGATAATTTCCAGAAGAATTTCAAATTTTGCCTACATAGATTGGTTTTCAATTAAAAACATCAGTTTCCAGCGAAATATTTAAACTTTTAGTGTTTTAACAAGAAATTGCAAACAAAAAAGTAAAGCCTTAAGAAAATACGATTAATTTTTATCAGACATTTGCATTCTTAATTAAAAAGTATGAAGTTTCTACTGAAAAAGATGGATTTTGAAATCATAAAAACAATTTTTTTAAATTTGATTTTCAATTAACAAATATGTCAGCTTGAAAAAGATAAATTAAGAAAAAAGACAAACTTAAAAAAAGAATAGTTAAATTTTGAAGAAAAAAAATTGATTTTTAATGAAAAATTTAAGTTATATTTTAATTAAAAACAATCAATTTTGAAGCAAAAATGAATGGCAGTTACATGTTCAAGTGATAAGAGCAATTTCCAACAAAAAGAGAGTTCCATTTTCGCCGGAAAAGTTACATTTTTAAGCAATCAAACTAATTTTCCAGAAATTAGTTCAATTTTGAACGAAATAGTTGACATTTTGAAAAAATATGACATTTTACCTAAATAGTTGAATTTTCAATGAAAAATGATCAATTTTAAATCAAAAAAGGAATAGTTCAATTTTCACGAAAGGAAAAGTAATTTTCATCTATAAGAAAAAATTATTTTTTTAAAGGAAAGATAAATTCTCAAATAATAAAATAAATTTTTAACAAAGTGTTTTAACTTTGAAAAAAAACAGTATAAATTTAGACAAGAAAAATAATTTTTTAATAAAATATTTGAATTTTCAACCAAAAAACATCACTTTTCAATTAAAAATGAAATAGTTAAATTCTCATTTAAGAAAAGTAACGTTTAACTAAATATTGGAAATTTTGACCAAAAATATGACTTTTTATCAAAATAGTTGGATTTTAAACAAAATAATTACATTTTCAACCAAGCAGTTGAATTTTCATTGAAAAGAGACGAATTCTCAATGAAAAATTAAATAGTTAAATTTTTGAACGCAAATGATCTACTTTCAATCATGAGTGGAATAGTTAAACTTTCACGCTAAGAAAATTAATCTTCATAAAAATTAAAAGTTAGTTTTCAACAGAAAAGGTAAATTTTCAAACAATTAAAGTAATTTTTAACAATCATGTTTAAATTTCAACCAACCAAGTATTAAAATTTCCAATAAAATATGAAATTTGAACAAAATAGTGAAATTTTCAATAAAATAATAAAATATTGAACAAAATAGATGAATTTTAATCAAATTTGAATCGAGTGCGAAGCACCAGATAATTAATGGGAATGTGTTCGTTAAAGCCAAAAGAGCTTTAACGAAAGAGAATTCACATTAAGTGTTATATGTAAAATGTAAGTAAGCAGGGGTATATTTTTGAATAGGATACTCACGAGCAGGATTCGGAATTGATGCTTCTGGAGCAGGTGGCCCTTGTGGGAAGACAGGTACTTCTAGGGCTCTAAGTTCTTGAGGTGTAAGACGAGGAGGATGAAGTGCCAGAAAATTATAATTTCGAGGATCAGGTGGATTCACTCTTTGCCTGCGTGACCTTTCATCTTCAGAAGATCCCTCTGCATCTAAATTTGTAAAAATAAAACGATTTATTTATTTTAAAATTTAGGTTTTTTTACCAAGAAATTAAAATGTTTATAAAAATAGTTAAAATTTTAAAGAAATACTTCAAGTGAAACCAAAAATATAAATTTACAATTAAAAAATTATTTATCTACCGAAGAGCTAGATTTTTTACCAAATTGTGGAATCTCCAACTAAACCAGATTAATTTCGAAACAAATAGTTTCATTTCCAAGCAAAAAGGATGAATTTTAAACAATGATTTACGACCTCAAGAGATAAATTTTTAATAAAATTCATTCATTTGAAACTAGGAAAGATCAATTTTCGATAAAAAATATCAATTATTAACCAAAAATAAAATAGTTACATATTAAGTTTAAAAAAGTTAATGCTCAACAATAATAATAAAAAAAGAATTTTCAACGAAATAGTTTCATTTTTAGGAAAAAGATGAGTTTCAACTAAAATAATATGTCTCTGAAGAATATTAATTTTTTGCAAAAAAGGTCCATCCTAAAAGATGATTTTTTAAACCAGGAAGATTTATTTTAAAAAAATGGAATTGATAAATTTTCTAACCAGGTGGTGAATCTTAAGAAATTAATGTTCTACAAAAACACAAATTTTCAAGAAAGTACGTGAATTGTCAATAAAATTGTTGAATTTTTTAGCAAAAAAAAAATTATCCACAGAACTGATGTACTGTAACTCAACAACATGAGTCTTTAATTAGAAAAATGATTTTTTTTTTTTAAATTTAAATTTCCTTAAAAATAGTTTTAGTTTTAAATAAATAGTAATATTTAAACCAAAAAATGAGTTTTCAATAGAGGTAAAATTTCAACTAAAAAAAAAATTTGGATTGAAACTTCAATTATTTTTGTAGAAAATTTCTTATTTAAAAAAAAAATTATGTTATGATCGTGAAAAGTCAACTAAATTCATTTTTAACGAAAATTTCAACTGTCTTTTTGGAAATTTACCTTCTTGATGGAAAAATTTATCTGTTTTAGTCAATTAAATTTTTTTTCTGGAAATGTAACTTTATGATTAAAAATTATTTTTTTTTGCTTGAGTATTTAACTATTTTGTTTTAAAGATTTGAGTAAATCGCTTTGTAAAGCAGTTATTTTTTGTTTTTCAATATTGATATTCTTCGTTAAAAATTAATGTTTTCGGTTGAAAGTTTAACTGTTTTATTAAAAATTAATCTTCTTGAATTGAAAATTTAACTGCTAGGGTGAAAGTTAAGCTTCGTTCTTAAGGAATCATTTTTTTTAAGTCTTTGGTGGAAAGCTTAAATGTTTAATGGAAAAGCTTTTTTTGGTTTAAAATTCATTTTTAAACTGCAAATGTAAGTTTTTTCATTTCTTTATGATTGATCTTTTATTGGTTGAAAATTCTTCCTTATTCGTAAAAAAAATCATTTTCTTGTTTTGAAATTTCATTTTTGCTGGACAAAAAAGCATCAGTTTCGTGTAAAATTAATTTTTTGCTAAAAATTCATATTTTATGTTTTAAAATTTAATTTCTGTAGATAAAATTCGTCTTTTGGATTAAAGATTCTAAAATTTATATCAACTTTTATTTCTGTCTTGAGTGAAAAATCTTAATTTTTTGAAAATTCATCTTTTAAGTTTTAAAATTATTTTATTTGTATAAATTTCATCTTACTTTTTTGTGCAGAATTGATCATTTTAGTTTGAAATTCAACTATTCCATGAAGAATTCAACTTTTCCCTTGAAAATTCACATATTCTGTTAAAAATCCTTCTTTTATAGTAGAAAAGACATTTTGTTGTGAAAAAATAAGTCAATAAATTTCGAAATTCATCTTTTCAATTAAAAAAATCATTTGTTTTAGAAGATTTAATTTTTTTATGAAAATGTAACTTTGTGGTTGAAAATTATGTTTCCTTTTTTGAGTATTCAAATATTTTGTTTGAAAGATTTGGGTAAACCTCTTGGTACAGAAATCATTTTTTGTTGTTCAAGATTTATATTTTCAGTTAAAAATTAATTTCTTTGTTTGAAATTTCAGCAATATAATTGACATTAATCCTTTTTAATTGAAAATTTCATATCTTTAAGATTGTTTTTTTTTGTTGAAAATTTTACCTTATTGGTAAAAAAATAATCTTCTTGGTTTGAAATTTCAATTCTTGTTGAGTCAAAATGCACCAGTTTCCTTTAAAAATAATTTTTCGCTATAAATTCATATTTTAGGTTTCAAGATTTAACTTTTTTAGAGAATTATTTTTTATTCGTCTTTGGAATTAAATTCAATATTGAATTGAATTGAAGATTCAATAAACTTTCATCTCTTTCTTATGTGAAAAGTCTTAATTTTTTGAAAACTCGTCTTTACAGTTTTATAATTATTATTTTTATTATTTTTTTGTATAAATTTCATTGAAATTTATCTTTTTCATTCAAAAGTTCATCTGTTTTTCTAGATTACATTTTCTATGAAAATGTAAATTCTTGTTTAAAAATTATTCCTTTTTTTCAGTATTCAAATATTTTGTTTGAAAGATTTGGGTAAATCACTTTGCAAAGAAGTCATTTTTGTTGTTTAAGATTTATATTCTTAGTTAAAAATTAATCTCTGTGGTTAAAAGTTGAACTATTTTTTTGAAATTTAAACTTTTTCAATTAAGATTTTTAACTACTTGGGTAAAAGTTTAACTTCACTGTTAAAATTTTATTCAACTGTTTAATGGAAGGCCCTTTTTTGTTTAAAATTTATTTTTCGAATGCAAACGTAAGCTCTTCTATTTTGTTAAGATTGGACTGTCTTAGTTAAAATTTTCCTTCATTATTAAAAAAAAATAATTTTCTTGGGTTGAAATTCCATATTTTGTTTGGTAAAAATGTATTGATTTCGTGAAAAATTTATTTTTGGCTTGAAGTTTAAATATTTTAGATAAACTTTTATTTGTTTTTAAGTGTAAAATCATTATTTTTTGAAAATTCGTCTTTCTGGCCCTGAAATTTTTTAAATAGATTTATTTTTTTTACTCAAATGTAAACTATGAAAATTTTATGTCGGAAATTTTCCATACAGATTGAAAATTCAACTATTGTGTTACAAATTTAATTATTTTATTAAAAATTGAGGTATTTTAAAAGGCCATCTTTTATACTAGGAAAGGAATTTTTTGTTTAAAATAAATGAATAAATTTTAAAGTTTAAAATTTTCATCTGAATCACTGTTTTATGACATTTATAAAAGAGGTATTTTCCAATTACACAAAATCGTTTGAAATTTTTTTGAAACCCCTTCAAACGTCTTAAAACTTTTTGCAATCACTTTGGATGTAATGTGAAATTTGTTTGACATATTTTAAAACACTTCAAATATCCTTAAAATGTTTCGAAATCTCTGAAAATTTTTTATTCTTTGAGCAATTTTAATTTTTAAAAATAATTTTTAATTATTTATAGAATTAACGTATTTTCGAGTATATAGTTAACCTGAAAAAACCTGGATAAACTGTGTTTTTCTCGGATCTGTAAGAGTTTGGGTTATTTAAAATTATTATAAATAAGCATTGCCACCCATGCACTCTATGTAATTGTTCTCATAGAATTAAATGATTCGATTATTTTGGCTGTAACTCACATTTTCAAAAAAATTGTTTAAACAACAATTTTTAAATACTAATACTTTTCTCATAATAAATTACAACAGTTTCAGGAAAAAATATTTGTTTACAATAAGCTAAATTACTGCTCGAATGTTTAAAGTAATTTTTTTATAACAATTAACATGTACATCTATTTAAGAACAAAAATAAAAATAAAACGTTATTTAGAAGAGTAGAATAATCTAAAAAATATATGAATTTAATACTTAATACCTAGAACAAATTATCAAAAAAGTATTTTTTTATAAATTCATGAATGAGAATAAATGATTTTTTATATTATAAACAATTTATTTAAATAATTATTTACAGAAAGTATTAATAAAGAAAGAAATCAAATTGTTTCTACTGAATCGGTCTGAAATTATATGAAAAGGTCACTTACTTATCAGAATCAGTTCTGCACTAATAATTGATGATTGTTTAAAAAAATGTAATGAACAAATTCACTGTCTGGGTAGTTTTAAATTTAAAAAATTGATTTTTTCATTAATTTTTGACCGATTGAAAAAAAACTTTATTTATTACATCGTAAGTACCCGTTATGAATAATTGTTACAAATTAATTAATTAAGGAAGTACTACAAATCTTCATAAATTCGCTTTCATTTACTTAATTGTTTATAAACAAACAAATTTTAAAATAATTGCGAAGCTATAAGAAAACTTTTCTGGATAGTTACTTCATTAATTCTACGTATTTGAGATTGAATTAAAGTATTTTCCGAAAATCGGTACTCTTCTAAAGAAAAGTGTTTTTAAAAATTTAGTTATTAAATAAACAAATTATTTTATTAAGTCTTGAGCAAATATGTCGAATTCGCAATCAGCGACCCGCAATTTCTAATGTACAAGCTATTACTTAAATCCGTTAAAATGAAGAAAAAAAAACGTTTTGATATATTATATTTTTAAATCTTGAGTGAAAAATCAGAGAAGGAAGGCAGGACGATAGGTACTGATTACAAAAAAATAAAATTAATTATATGAGAAGTTTGATGATAAACGAGTTTTGATCAGGAACCAGTAATTTAAAAAAATTGGTGGCGTTTAAAATTAGCAAGAGAAAAAATTGGAAAAATGTACTTTTCAGTCTACCATTTTTAAATTTTTAAAACACGTAGTATTTTTGATAGATGTAAATATTATTAATAATTACACTTACATTCTATGTGAAGCAATTCCACAAATGCAAGGATTAAGAAACCATCGAAAATCTTCATTTCTGCCAAACAAAAGTGACAAAAGCTGATTTTTGAAGAACTTTTGAAATCAGAACTGACAATTTTTTCACGTTATCAATGCATCACGTACTAACTGATATCAGGTTACCTAGGTTTCCCAATTTTTCATTTGCTATGAAAATACAAGGAAGTAGGTCAAGCATAAAATGAAACGGAGACTCGGAAAAATAAAACAAATAGGAAATAATTTATCAATGCTATTCGCTGTACAGTTTACCTACATTTACGAAATGACTTCTTGGAATAAATTATGAGATTTAGAAAATCTTTTCTTTCTCCATTCTTTTTTTTTCGAATTATAATTATAAATTTATGTTTCTTATATTAATTTTATTTCGAAATTGGCAAAGAGTGAGGTTTACTGATTTATTAACCTTTGTGCGCAACCCTGTTAAAATTAAACACCAAAACATGGACTGCCATTTGGTAATTGTGAATTCTCTTTTGTTAAAGCTCCTTCGAATTTATCGTATACATTATGGTGGTCCAAACATTTTTTTTCGAATTTTAATGGGGATTTATTTTTGTTTGAAAAAAAAAGATATTTAGAGGTGCCACAAGCACCATGAAGTTTAACACGTATTTCCCATAAGAAAAAAGAGGTATTTTTGTGAATCTTCTTCAGAATTCTCAATATTATCTCAGTCGAGTTAAAACTTGATATTTCTATTCACAATTAGGTATAGAAAATGAATAAGATATCGCTTTTGAAATATCAACACCATAAGTGTGTTTTATAGGTTCCCCAAAAAACCCCATAAGCGAAAAAATGGGTTTCGCGAGTTTATGACGCTAATTATGGCATTTATTCGCGGTTTTTGGAATGCAAATTGTTTTCACAGGCAAAAGACCATTTCATACTGACAATTAGATGGTCATATAAATTGTTTAAATAATTTATTATTGTTTTTAGCCATTTTCTAATAGAATAGAGTTAGGAAGACGCGGCTTTTTAAAAAAATTCCACTTTTTGTCGAATTTACAATTAGAGTAAAGTTATAGTTCGTCAATGTTAAACAAAATTATTGTTTTAATGATTTATTATTATTGTTAATAATATTATATTTAAATAATGCTAGAAAGATGCGGTTTTTTCTGAAATTTCTGCCTTTTTGTCCATTTTTCAAATAAAGTAAGGCAATAACGCATTGTAGTTCAAAAAAATTATTGTTTAAACAATTTATTATCATTGCTAATAATATTCTTTTTCTTAATTAATGGCATGCTGCGGTTTTTTCTGAAATCTTCATCTGCTTGTCTATTTTTCATCAGGCGTGACTTAATAATTCATTAAAATTAGCAAGAATAATTCTTTAAACAAATTATTATTATCTATGACTATATTCATCTATTTCAATACCTTATAATTTCGATTTTTCGGCAATTTTTACGTTTCTGTCCTTTTTCACTTTGTGAGGTAATAATGAATGAAAGTTAATACAAAAGTTGTTCAAACAATTCAATATTGTTTGTAACTATCTTTTCTTAGATAAGTGCAAAAAAGTTGCAACATTTTTACAAATTCAAGCTAATTTATAATCATTCTACAGAATATTTCATGCGTATTTGAAGGGAGAATTTTTCAGGAGAATTCTTTTTCTATAAAATCTAATTTTCGCATTTTTCTTTTTTCAAGAGACTTCCTAGCGACCTGGAGAAAAAATATAAAAATATGTCACCAGTTACTTTCCTCTAAGTGATTTAATTATTAGGAATTCCATATAAATAAATTCAATTAATTTCTTAAAATTATATTTAATTTATAAATTACTTTTTATTTTTTTACTTAACTTGCGACTTTTCAGTTGGTACACTAATTACTGGAACTACACAGGCAGGAATTTGCAAGCGTCGAGGTGTAAGCTTAACCATCGTAGCAGTTTGACGAAATAGGGATTTTAATTTACACAGTTTTTAGTATTAAGCGATCCAGAAATTCAATATCCTATGCTTATTTTTCTTAAATCATTATCCAGATCATTCAGCAATTGTCCTACAATAGAGAACTTGGTTTTATCAATAGAATTCTGCATTCCCTTTGTCTATATTCCAGGAGTGAATTTCAAAAAATTTTTTCGTATTATTTATTTGCTTACGTAATTATTATTTCGTCAATAATCACTTGCCTTAATTTGATACAACAAATTGCATCTGAATTAGAAGTTGAAAATCAGGAACTTGAAATACAATTATAAATTAAATTTGAAGCATTTATAAGGTTCTTTAAAATTAGGCCCATGCATTACATTTGCCACTTGTAATTTTTAAATATTTTGTGAGACATTAAAAATAAGGAAACTATGCTCTAAATTTGAATTAGTTGAAAATTTTCACTAATTCCAATTAATGGCTTAATTCTTGCTATACGACAGTTTGCTTTATACTGATGTATCAGAAACGATTACAAATTTATCAGTAAAAATTACTGATTCATAGCGACATTTAAGCCACTAATTAAAATTAATTAACATTTTAACTGATTCAAATGTAGAGAGTAAATAATGTTTCTGAATTGGATTTAATAAAATTGTATTTATGTCCAGATTTTGTTGGCACCCATATTGGATCCGCTATTTTTAATTTCGAAATTTTGAAAACAAATTTGGATTCAAGGACCCGTAAAGTATTTGCAAAATAAATTTCATGCAAATCGGATAACATTTTAACTTTTGAACACCTTTTTTGTACCATCCGTATATACCGCCTTCTGCTTGTAAAAATGTAAATAAAAAAAATCGATTTTTTAAAAGTTTCAAAGTGGGTTGTACCCTTAAAGGGATCTTTTCACCCGCGAATTTAGATGTATTAAAGGAGAATAATACGAACTTGAACCACTGATTCCAGTTAGATTCCTCGAAAAAGTGACTGAGGTATTCCAAGAAACAATGGTGACTCCTTTCTAAAGATCCTAGAGATTGGGGATGATAAGCGGACGATTTGAATTTTTTTATTTCAAAAATATTTGCAAGATTTTCTTCAATTTCGCTAAGAAAATTCGAACCTTGCTCCGTTTGTATTGATTCAGGGCAGACAAAATGACATATAACGTCTTCTGCAAAATTAGTGGCTATAGTGGGGGCGTCTACTTTAGCAAGGGGAATGGCTCCAGAGTATTTTGATAAGTGATCCTGCCACGTGAGCATATACGGGTTGTCTTTCTCAGTAACGGGTAGAGGTCCTACAATATCCATTTGAATTTTTTCGAATGATTAAGACGGGGGGTCCGTAATGACCATTGGCTGCTTCGTTTTGACACGAACCAGTTTTTTTATTTTGGCAGGAATCGCATAGCTTAATATATTCGTGAATATCATTCTTCATATTCTCCCAATAAAACATTGAACGAAAGAGATCATAAGTTTTATTCTCGTCTTTATGACCCCCCACTACGAAATCGTGATGCTCTTTAATAATCGCCGCATGCTCAGATTCTGGGGAAGTTCTGATATCGCCGCTGCAGACTGTAATGCTGAAATCTTCTTTGCCAAAATTCGTTCTTAATAAATTCTGTATGTAAGACCAAGGTACAGAATTTAGGCCATTACCAGATTCAGCGACACTAAATGTTCGAATTCTGCGATATTGCGAACCCTTTTTCAAAGTTTTCATCGCGTTTTCAGCGGTTAGAAATGCGCTTCTTCATCTAAGGTGGATTTCACAACAAAATTGAAAATTTGAAATTTTTTATACGCAACGGCTACAATTACGTTAAATTGTGGTTTCTGGTTTTTTAAATCCTGTCTTGTTATTGCTTCAAAGTCCAATAAATCCCTATTGACCTTACTTGTTGAAATACAATTGGCGGAGATAAAATTGATTAAATTGTCGTTCCTCATGAGGAGTCTGTCTGGGCTGAAATTTATAACTGAAGATAAAATAGGTCTGATTTCTGCGTTTAGGGGGGAAAGGATTTTGGGGTTCTCTTTAGAATTTGTATATCGTTTTTTTTGTTTTTGGTTATTGTCAAGGTCTTGCTTTCGCGTTTTTATTTTCCCCCTCAATAGCTGTCTGAAAGCTCTCATCCTCATCACACTCATTTTCAGAATTTTGTATCGTCAGTAAAATCTTCAATTTCAGGTCGCTCAGTGCAAAGGAAAATGCATTTAATTGGATATTTATGGAAGGGGGCAGGATCGTTGGGAATAATAGAATTTGCATCGAGTGGGTGATCGAGCACGATTCGCACGTTACGATTACAATCTTCGGAATGACTGGGAAGGGGGTAGGTTATAGAAATTCGTGGATTACGGGACAAGGGTGAATTTGTGACGGTGAAGAAGGGGCCGAAAATGTTTGACGGCAAATATAATCTCGAGCAATTCCTTTTCCGTAGTAAAGTAATTATTTTCAGCGGCATTTAGGGTACGAGATGCGTATGCTACGGAAAGGTCCTTTCAAATTGGATTCTTGCTTAAAATTGCACATATTCTGAAATTAGAAACATCGGTAGTAACGATAAAGGGGCTTGAAAAATCTGGGTACTGAAGAAGGGGCTGTACAAAGAATTTAATGAAGTTGGTGAAACGCGTCTTGCTGAGCCTGACCCCAACAAAAAATGACATTGTTTTTTAAAAAAGGGTTAACGGCTTAGTGATTTTTGTGAAATTTGGAATAAAGCGTCTATAATAACCACACAAGTCTGAAAACTGCTTCACATTTATCCACCCTTTTGTTTAAGGATACCCTATTATTTGCAAAGAACTCGATCCATGAGGGTTTGGAAGCCAGCCGGCCCATTTTTAAAACCCATCGGCATACGCTCATACTGAAAAAAACCATAAGGGGTCATGAAGCCGGCCTTATGTTCATCCGCGGGGTCCATGGATATTTGATAAAAGCCAGAAGCGAGGTCCAGAACGCTAAAATACTTAGCCTCTCCCAGCTGGTCCAAAATGTCAGTAATATCTGGGACTTTTTTAGGCACGGCCCAGATTGGCGAATTGTATGGCGACTCGGAAGATTCTATGACACCAGAATCGAGACAGGTGCCGACATTCTTTTTTATTTCAGCTCTGTGCTCAGAAGGAAATCGATATTGGGGATTATTTTAAGGGTTCCTAATCCGCGGTTCTTATTTTATGTTATAAACGTTAGCGGTACCTAATTTATCGCCGGAAAAAAGAAATTAATAAGTAAAACAGCTTACTTGTTCAAAAACGTGCCTCTATTTTTCACCTGATACGTCTTATAAATTCAAAGTTTTTGTCAAATCATTCATTCTTTTTGCATGGAATTCTCACTCTTCTTTGCTAAGGTATTTTTTATCAGTGGCGCGGAGACTATGGTTTAAGGTTTCAAATTCTTCTAATTGAATGGAGAGAAGGGTGAAATTGACATCTTTTGTGTTAGCATTAATACAAAAAATTAGCACTAATCCATTTTCTTCTTTGACTAAAGTTTCTCTCAGGAAAATTCCGGAACCAGCGTCGACGCGCCGAAGAAAACCTTCTTTTCGGGATTTTGGTGCTACAGGAAGAGAGACTTATTTTCGCGTGCGAGTTGGTAATCTAATTGCCGTGTGGGTTATGAGAGGAACAGCTTCAGAGCCGATGGTAATTTTGTCTTCCGAAAAGATTAAATTTGCGCGATGACTCCGAATAAAGGGCATTCCGATTAATCCATGTGTTTTAACAGGGAATCCATTGGGTAACTCATGAAAGGTGGCTTCCGTGTTTTTTATTTTTATTTCGCCGAGAGTTTTTACGGGGTCGGGAGTTATATCAAATAAGTGGTAAATCACTTCTTTAATAACTGGGGTCTGTCGTTTAATAAATTTTTTATTGATTATATTTAATTGAGAGCCAGTATCAACAAGTAATTCGGCACCCTCGTCCTCAAATCCTTTTCCTTTTATATTACCAACAGGGCATGATTCTTTATTATTATCGCCGATTTTGAAAACAGCTCATTTAGCCATTGGTACTTTATCATAATCAGACTCGATATCCCACCTATTTATCGAGAAGTTTTAAATTTACTGCGACATGCGTCGAAGGAATGGCCTACATTTTTACAAAAATTACAATAAAGAACCGAAGCTCTTCTGTGCTGCTGTTCAGATCAATCGCGCGATATGTGACCCTCCTCATTACAGTTGTAGCATTCCTTCGAGGCACGTTTTTTAAGCATTGATGGGATTAATGTCCTAATTCTTTGCAATTAAAACACGCATTGTTGGAGTTCGTCCAGTTGCAATTCTCCTCAATACGAGTATGCGCGACGCTGAGCCCCTGATAAGGATCCCTGCGGTCTTTATGCATGGATTCTCGTGATGGAAATTTAAAACCTGAATTTTCATTCCCTGCTCTGCGATTTAGACTCCCGCGGTGCTTGACCTTCCATTACGCGGTTATTGCAAGATTAATGGCTTGCTATAAGATCTGGGGATTTTTTCGCGTCACTCTAATTTCTATCGCGTCTTTAAGGCCCCAAATAAAACTTTTTTCTGCGGACTGTTAGATGGTATACGTTAATCAGAATAAAATGTCCTGAGAGTACTCTGCATCTAATGCCTCAAGGGTGTTATTTAATATTCCATTAACGCGTATTCCGTATTCATGCACAGTCTCATTTTGCTTTTTGACTGTATTGGAAAGAATTTTTTGCAGTTAACTAAGGTCTTTATAGCCCGAAAACGTATTTTTTTAATCTAACAATAGTTCGTCAATATCGTGAAGTTCCTTATTTTGTAAGAGCGCATCAGCATTACTGACAATTCTAGCGGGAATCGCACACAAACGTAAGGGCCGTTCAGCTGTCGCGGTGCAGCCTCGAGTGTATTTATAAATCTCTGATGAATGTTTTAAATGGCATATTGTACTTATCGAATTTTTTAGGCAAAAGCTTTAACGCAGATTGTAAACTAACAAATGGAAGCGTATTTGAAGAAAATCGGGCACTGTTTATATCATTGCACCGTGCAATGACTGGCAATCGAGGAAGGTGAATATCCAAGGGTTCAGGCCTAGGCCATAAAGATTGTCTCGAAATCTCACTGTTAGGACTCGACATGGTTGAAGAGATAGGGGGCCTGTCGTGGAATCATGTGTGCGCACTAATGGAATGAAATTGTCTGTGGTCGGATCTTCGACGATTACAGGAACGACCACGACATTATATTCTACATCTTCATTCAACCAACCATTTTTTTCTTTCGTTTCATTCATTATAATTGAAAAATTTCTATTGGGTTCAATTTAAGAGAAAAAAGAGCGATACAATTGTGTAGCGTTTGATTATGCAAAATTTTACGACAGATTGCTTCTGCTAATTAGGAAATTGACCCATGGTGAAAAAGCAAATTATAAGGAAAAAAATTTCTTATTTATTTCTAGAGTAAAGGCGGTTAATAGATGATTTTATTTTGTACTAAATTTTAATTGAAATTTATGTGGAGGAAAATTGTTCTTTTTCACTTATAATTTTTCTATGAATCGTTCGCAAGGTCCTTCAAATGGCGAATGAGACTGAAATGTTCATACAATTAAAATATTCCTATAGCCGTACATTGATTGTCACAAATGGTAAATATTGAATTTAAATTATACTCCTCGTCTCTGCTAACCTATTATACTAGGAAATTATTTTTATATTAAATTTTTCTTTGAATTATTTATGATCGGCCAGTCATTAATTAAACATTGAAAGAAGAGGAAAAATCAGTTTAGGGCATCATAAAATTTTGTTATTACAGAATTTTAATTTGAATTAAAATAGTGCTTTAAGAGATAAATAAACGGAAACGAAACTGACGAGTGAAATTTAAATTAGACTCAATCCGACCTAAATGTTTCAAAGCGATCCGAGAGGTACAAGACTAATACGCATGCATAACTTTTTGTGCGACTTACCAACAGGTGGAACTTGTGAAAATATTCACAATACATACATGTGAAACACATAAAAATTTCAAAGAATTAAAATTCACAAATGATGCCAATCTTTGCTGGATTTAATTCTTTCCCCTTAGGCTCTGATGTGCTGTCTCTGCTTCCTTTGCGGCTAAACCGCTGCCTTGGACCGTTGCGCCCCTGCAATTCTCAGGCATTCGCTCAATGGGACTTTGTATTTTCTATTTACCCGTAGAAAACCCGAAGAGAAAAACCCTAGTCCTGGGTACAATTTCGGATGAAACCGTTGGCTGAGATTTGCCGCGATGACGTACTGCACCCCGTTTGATTTCGCGCTGCATCCAGGTTTTCACAGGTCTTCTTCTCGAAGGCGGGTTGATAAGTAGGAAAATAGTGACCTTTTTCTTTTCCTCTCGTGATCTGGTCCCAAATGTCTTTTCGAAAATTACGGTTTTTCACAATTTTTAAATCCGAACTAGTTCAACACTTTTATTGCGCTGCACACACCTTGAACTCGGAAAATCAAGCGTCACGTTGTAAAACCACTGTTTCAATATTCACAAACACAACACAAATACGAGTGTAAAATTTATTTCCGTTCGAGACCACGAAGATTCCGAATTCAGAATATCCCACCGCTGTCACAAATTAATCTGACATATTTTCATTTATTTAGGCGGGAAAGGTCGGTAAATTCAGAACATCAGGAATTTCAACTGAAATAGAACACTTCATATTTTGATAGGCAATCAAAAAGATAATAGGACATTAAAAAAAGATATTGCCCTCCACTTGGTAGAGAAGTACAATTTTATCTGGCGAGAGTCTTTGAGTTCAGAGGAAACGATGCTCCTCAGACACCCCAGCTTTTCCTATCTTCGATTTGCATGACCAATTGGGTTCCAGCACGGGGTAATAGGACCTCAAGAGGCGTACAAGGTGCGTGCGCGAATACTCCACGTGGACTTACAGATTTTCGTTAGCTGGGGTTCCTCACATCGGAGTTCCAAATACTTAAGCCTGAGGCGTTACACGAAGCTTTTGTTTTCACACTTTCTCTCGAAGGTCCTTACCCTAATATAAAATTTAACTAGAGAGGAAGAAAACGTAATAAAAATTTGTCAAATTAAGGAAGAAGCTAGAAAAGATATAGCTTGATCTGACGAACTTTACTAACGCTTTACGTTAGTTATTTTGCTTGCTTAGATCTTCAGCAGGCACGGTAAATCCCATATGTTACACTGTAACATTTTTAATCTTCGCTAACCGGGGATTGACTTTGTGTTTATTTATATCCTGAATTTGATTACTGCAGTTGGCTGATTTTAATAAGTGTTCTTACATATATCCAAAATTGTATCAATTTTTGGTAGTAATACTGTCGCATTTTAAACTTATCTCAAGGATAGTTTATTTTTATCTAGAGATTTGTTCAATTTGCGTTAACTTCATCCTTTATAGTAAATTGCAACCAACACAATACATTGATTCCAATACTGATAGGATATTAAAACTAGCCCTAAACATTTGATAATTACACTTAAAAATTATTTTTACAACAAGAAATAAGTATATTTTATTTTTTAATAAAATTTCCTACTAAAATTTCAAATCATTCAAAAAACAAGCAAAACCATAGATTGTGGATTTACTCGAGGGAGAGATAAATGTGTTGATAATTGGTAGATCGCTCTCATAAGATCTAGTTAAAAGAATTTGACAAAATTTAAATTTTGATACTTTTTTGCATGTTTCTTCGTACAAGGAGGTCCTGATGTTTAAATAAGGTGCAACGTCGTTACGAGAGAGTAAAATTCTATTTTATTTAAATTTGGCATTTTCTATTAATAATCCTAAACTTTATTCGCACAACGAGGTCTTAACAATCAAGTTAAGTGCAAAGTCGTGACGAGAAAATACAATTTTATTTTATTTAAATTTGATTTTTTATCAATGAGCTTAAGCGTTATTCTCAGAACAAGGTCTTAGCATTTAATTTAAGTGCAAAGTCGTTACAAGAAAGTACAATTTCATCTTAATTAAATTTGCGTACTGACTTTCTGATTCTCCTCCATATTTTTAAATCCCATTTTTTATAAATTCTCTTGAACTTCACTCGCACAACGAGGTCTTCACCTAAACGTGGAGTGCAATGTCTTTACAATCATGCATGACATAAATTTAAAAAAAAAACTAATTTCCCATAAATTACGTCTAACTATCGGAATTCTAATGAATTTCAATAGTTAAGTTCACGGAAATTTGTAATTAGAGCAGGAGAATCTGTTATGAGCAGCGACCTTTTTTAATGAAGATTATTCAATTAAAATTCTGTCTTCAATGAAAGGTGGATGAAGGAACCTGGCAATTTAAAAAAAGAAAAGAGGCCTGGTACCAGTATCGCAATCAATTTATAGAGTGCATGCGTTTCACGCTATCCCCACTTATTAGCTGATGGTGCGCGCAATCGATCGTATGATCGAATTATTTCGTGAATCATCCCTTATCTCTAGCTGACTGTTAACTTTTGAGTCAGGAGCGTATCAATATAAATATTCGTCCGTAGCTTTATTATTAAACTCCAATTATGAAAATAGAACGGAATCCCACTAAACCAAGAATTCTAAGAAAAATCTGCTTGTAATTCTGCTTGTATTTATTTGTACTTCTTAATATTTTGTAAATATCATGTTGCACCTTATTACAAACCTTCTTGTATTTATTAAATATGTGGGGTTCGTGAAGGGAATTTTAAATAATCTTCGTATCCCCATATTGTTTTGTCAGTAAGCGAAATTCTCACTAGAATTAATCCAAAAGCGAAAAAGTGATACTAAAATTCACAATACTCTTCGTTATACATTTAGCCAAAAACCAACGCTTGCATCTTATCGGTGTCCTAATCGGTTTTGTAGAACTTATATTTTCATATCGAAATAATTATTTTTATAAAAAGTCTCAGAAATACAGGTGACTTCGCTACCTGTATCTATCAATAAATTTGTTTCTATGTCCTCTACATTTAAAATCATTATCGGACATTTATCTAATTCTTTATCTACCGTATTTTCATCGTTATTTAGAAGTTCATCCCTCAAATATAAAAGTAGAGGCCTTTAAAAATATTTTGGCCCCGGGATAGTCTCTATCGTTTTAATTTTTATTAAACCGAGGCATGTGCGTTTCCCTGATTCAAATAAAATTCATCGCGATTATGAACATTTTCGGTGACTTCGATAACTCTAGTTTGGTTAGTTATATTACTTTGCGGCAGGGTATTGTGCTGATTATTATGAGTTTCTTTTTTTATTTGGTATCGCTCATTCGCATTTCTAGTCGAGCTTTCTTGATTTGCATGATTAGGATTTCGCTTGTAAATATTATCTTCTACTTGTCCATTTACATAATTTGGCGAAGCAGTGTTTCGGTTGTTTTGATTGAGGGAGTTATAATTATTTTGAAACCCCCTTGGCCGTTGATAACGCCCTGGAGATTGATCATTGTACAGATCTCTATTTCGATCATTAAAATCTGGGTACGAACCAAGATTTTGCGAATTTTTGTAATCAAAGTTTGATCGGTTTTGATTGTTGAAAGATTTATTTATTTTGCAGGCGTTTTATCGTTCCCCATTTTGACGATTTTCAATTGTAATCAGTATCCGATAGAAATAAATTAAATTTTAAAACAAACTTATTTTGTCCGTTATTTTTATTCTGTTTTACTTTTACACTCGGTGCATTTCAATTTTGAAATGAACCACTTATTGTCGATTTTGTTTCGATGATAATAATTTGAGAATTCTTCGCATTATTCATACTCTTTACAATTTTATGTGACTGCAAATTTAAATAAGTTCACACGAATACAATGGGTCACCTGTACGTCGTCTAGACTTGAGCACATTTATAGCTCTCTATTATACTACCGAAATTAATTTGCCGTACTGACAGTGACATTTACGCAATCTCTCTACTTTTAATTCCCAATTGTCCCATCAGGCAGGTACCAGTTGTAACATTCTTAATCTTCGCTAACCGGGGATTGACATTGTGTTTATTAATATTCTTAATTTGATAACTTTACTTGGCTGATTATAATAAGTGATCTCACATATATTAAAAATTGTATTAATTGTTGGTAATAATACTGTCGCATTTTAAACTTATGACAAGGATAATTATTTTTATCTAAAAATTTCTTCAATTTGCGTTTACTTTATCCTATGAGTATTGCAATCAATATATTTTGTTGGTTGCAATTTAGTGGACAGGATAAAATAAACGCAAATTGAACGAATCTCTAGATTAAAATAAATATCCTAGAGATACGTTTAAAATGCGACAGAATTATTACCAAAAATTAATACAATTTTTGATATGTGTAAGATCACTTATTAAAATTAGCCAAGTGCAGTAATCAAATTGAGAATATAAATAAACACAAAGTCAATCCCCGGTTAGCGAAAAGTAAAAATTTTTCATTACGAAAACTTAAATTTTCGGGACCTAATAGTCCTCCCTACTTAAAATATTTTATCGTCTTCGAAGAATTCTGTCCTACTTGTGAAAAATTTGTGGATAAACCCATTATTCAAATTATGGCTCCTAGTTTTTAATTTGGGTTTTCTGTTGAAAATTTTGTTGAACTGTCGTAAAATTACGTCAACCCCTTAATTTTCATATTGAACTTGACAGTTTTAATCATGATAATTCGAAATATACGTACAGCAGTGAAAGAAAATTGGGTAGTTGTGATGTGGTATGAGGTTTTTTTTTAGTGGATGGAGTGTTAATTTCAAGGTAGAGAATATTGTGTTCGTGTTTTCTGTACGTGACATAATTATCATACTTTTTTCCTAATTCGATCTATCGATGAAGTCTACTGCGTCGAGACTCTAAAGTGAGTAAGGCTTATGATTTCATTGATTATAATTTATCTTCACAGAATGGAACACCTCCTATTTATGACCCATTTTTAGATGCAATGTGCGATATTCAAGTTTAGATTCATTTTTGGATACTCTACTTTGTGATTGGTATTTCGTCTATTATTTTATTGATTATACTGTTAGCAATATCAATCGTGAAATTCCAATCCCTATTGTTCCATGTTTATATTTAATGTGTGCTTTGGACGACTCCTTGGTTTACGAGGTCTGTTAAAAAAATACGCGAATTGAGGTCATAAAAAAGTACTTTATTTGGAAGTTACACGCCTGAGTCTCCTTCAAAATACTCTCCTGCCTAACGCACACACTTATCCCAACGGTGTTTCCACTCGTTGAAACAGTCCTGGTACGTTTCTTTTGTGATGGCTTTCAGCTCCTTCGTCGCATTTGCCTTAATCTCCAAAATCGTCTCAAATCTTCTTTCTTTAAGGGTTTTTTTTTAGTTTTGGGAACAAGAAAAAGTCACAAGGAGCAAGGTCAGATGAGTATGGGGCGTTTGAAAGAACAGTAATCGAGTGTTTGGCTAAAAACTCACGAGTTCTGAGTGCTGAGTGAGCTGGAGCGTCATCGTGATGGAAAAACCAGTTGACACTTCTCCACAGTTCTGGCCTTTTGCGTCGGACGGCGTCCCTCAGACGTTTCAGTACTTCAATGTAAGTAATCTGGTTTTCTGTGGAGCCTTCAGAGAGGTACTCGCGGTGAAGAACACCCTTAGCAAAAAAAACTGTCAGTTGACGTTGAAGGACGCCCAAGACGCTCATCGTCGTCAATCGACTGTCAGCCACCCTTGAAAATTCAAGCCACTTGAAACATGCAGTAAGCTTCATGGCAACATCACCGTAGGCCATGTTGAGCATGACAAATGTTTCAGTTACAAATTTTCCCAGTTTCACTCAAATTTCACAGCAATTTGTTGCTCTTTCAGGCTGTCCATTTTACAATCCGACAAACAAAAAAAAACACTCTTCACTTAAAACCGTGTAGCTTATCAACAAATGAAGATATCTGCGACTGGAATAACGCGTTTAAACAGCTGATCTGTACGAAGTTAGCGACACCAAGCGGATTCTCCTGAAACCAACTCAAGGCGCGAAATTCAAACAGTCCGCGTATTTTTTGAACAGACCTGGTGTTGACCATTAGGAGTTGAACAATGTTTGGTTGATTTTGACTTACTTTGTCTTGGACATGAAAATGTTGTGGGAGAGGAAATTCCTAGTGAACATATGCAAACTTACTTTTCGTCCAATTCTCTTACAATTCTGTCGGTAGTGAAAAGTTTGTGTTTTCGCAGACCGCAACTTAAGGATTGGGTTGGCATTTATGGTTTTGTTTATTGGGATACTAATTCTGACAGTCTTTTTGAGAGGTTTATCTTTTTGAGAGGTTTGTAGCTCTGTGCCAGGATAAATACTGCTGGAACCTCTTCCGAAGGTCCTTTAAGGGACTGGAGATCCTATTTCTTACCCTTATGACACATTAAAAAAATATAGTTGCCTATCCTAATCATCATAACTATTGGCGTATAAGCAAATGCAGTCAACTAACACGTACTAATTTTACACTCTTATATAAAAAAATTACAGTATTCCTAAGTCGCTGTATTAAATTTTGTAATGGGTTCGAATAAGGATATTAAGTATAGTTCTTTGAAAGAAGTGAAACAGAATGTTGTACATTTCGTTACGAAAGCCTTGCCATCTTTCTAAACCACTATACGAAAAATGGGGATCACGTGATGTTGTGTTTCACGCTGGCGCATGTCAAAAAGAAAGACGGAGAGAAGTGTATGAATGCTAAAAAAAATCAATTTTTTTTTGAAAACCCACACAAGAGAGAAACAAAAAAATAATAGAAGCAAGTTGTGATGAGAATGTGCCCACGCAGCAGGCGGATTTTATTTGTTTTTTTACTCTTTATTAGGTTATTCACGAATAAAATAAAAACTACGTACCCTATTAAAAAGTGATTCACAACAAATTTGTACATCTTTTTCAAATGCACAATTTCTGTCTTCTCATTTGTATATGCTTAAGGTTCTGAATCACCATTAGGATAAATTGTTTGTCTTTTTGAATACTATGAATATCCGTACAGAGAATGTTTGAATCTTGAAAAAAAGTTGTCTCAAAAATGTTTAAAATGCGCTCACTTTTTGAATTTTTATTAAAATAGCTGACTAAAGTACTTTATTTTTAGTTTAGGACACTCAAAAATATACCAAAGGCTTTTGAAAGATATAGTTTTAACAAACTAAAAATCTGCAGACTAACAGACAGACAGAACAATTTTAAAAAATATTGTTCTGTATTAAGCGACAGTTCTGGAGTTTTAGTTTTTTTATTTGATAAAATGTTAAAGTAACTATTAGCTCATTTGAGAAAGAATCGCCGAAATTTATACTAATAATTGGTATATGCGGAAGATATTTTATATGTTGCAGGATATCAATAAAAATATTAAAAATAACAGAAAATGGTTAGATTCTTTTTTTTTTAAGAAACAATTTTAATTTTAATTTGAAATATTATTTTCCATCTAGTCTGATTAGGTGTTAAGCATTTTCTGTTATTGAAGATTTTTAACTTGATTGATATTGTGTAGATTTTGTGCCTTCTTGATTTATAGGGTTGTCTACGGGCGGTAAAGTACCATCTCTGATGATATAACAGATTCCTTTAAAATAATTACTTGAACCATTAACACCTAGATAAAAATTAGCGTTATTTTCTTGAATTAAGAGTTCTTATTCTGATCCCTCTAATAGCTTAATTGGAACAGCACCTAACCGGAAATCAGAAGTTTTGTGCTTCGATTCCCAATGAAGTGAAAAAAGAGTAGGATCTTTTTTTTCAAGAAATTATTTTAATTTTAATACATGATACTTCAAAAAAACTTTCGTTATCCATTTGTAAATGGTTAAATGTAGTTAACTAAGTTGATTAAAAGTGGTAAAAAAAAGTAGGAGTAAATTAAGCGTGGTCCAAAAAAAGTTTTTTTTCAAAAGAGATACCTACATTTTTCAGCTTAAGAGATATCTACATTTTTTTATATTGTGCCAATATAGAGTGGACATTTTACACAAACAAGAACGATTTTTAGGCATCGAGCCATTTTAAAAGAAAAATAAGGATATTTTCTAGACCACTATAATAAGTATAGAAAATTTTTCGTAAAATAACACTAGCTATCATTTATTGAATTTCATCTTCCCCCTGGAAGAAAAACCGGGAAATGACCGGGAATTTTTTATAACCGAAAAGAGCCGAGAAATGAGTATGATGATAAATTTATTTATTCAGAAGGAATTTCAAATTTTTTTAGAAGAACCATCTATCAAATCACTTGGAATATCACAAATATCATATCACATAGTAGAATTCAATTAGAAACAAATTCGATTTCAGCTGTTTTTTTAAATGTTGAGTTTAGTTGTTACCTGTTTTAATTACTACATAATTTAATCTACAACACTTAAATCGAAAAATCTTTTACTTTGCAATTTTTCGATTTAATGTCTTCATTTTTAAACGTAAACTTTTAATTGAAATATTAAAAAATAAAACAATATAAATTAATTGATGGTTTTCAAAAGTAAAATGTATTTCGAGTTTTTAAAATTGTACACAAATTATTTTACAATATTATTCTAAATCGGTTTTAAATTAAACAATTTACAGATTTTTACGTTGAAAATTAAACTTTTCCAATACGCAAGCCCTAATAATTAAGCAAATTAAAATATCTAATTTAATTTTTATAAACTAATTTTAATGCGAAAATAACTTAAAATTATTAAATTGAAAGGACCAAAATTTAAAAAAAATAAAATTAATTTTGGTATTTAATTTCTTTCCAATTGCAAGAGGAACTTTCTTAGGGTTACATTTTTATTGTGTGGAAAAATTTGAAATATTGTATTTTTAACATTTTTATCAACCTTGAAATGATAAAATTCTAATTTCTGTTAAATTGGTGGTTCATTTTATATTCGTAAAGTTTTTATTGAGTTGGAAGAGATACATTTTTTTTAAATTGGAAGAGGATCTTCTCAACATCATGATCTTTTACTTGATCTGAAGTATTTTAGTTTTGCACATCTTACTATATTTATAATAAAAAATTTCTATTGTTATTGAGTCGGAGTTGAGGAAGTGTTGATTTTCAGTTTTTTTTCTGAATTTAAAAGAGGGATTTTTTTATTGTTACGGTTGTTATAGAACTGGAACAAAGGAAATTCATTTTTTAAAGTTTATCTAAATAAGAAGATGCACTCATTTTCGAATATAGTCAGATGATATCTTTGCTGTTTTTTTAAAAGATGTAGTTTTTTAATTGAACCAACTATCATAACAGTAAAGACGATTTTTTAATTAACATTAGGTTCAATCTTATTCATTTGTTTTGTGTTCTACAATTCATTAAAAATATATTAATTTATTTTTATTTAGATTTTGATTATGAATGAGTTTTAATTTAGAGAATTTGAAACGATAGCTAGGTTTCATATTTTTTTACCAGAGATCTTTGAACAATTTAATTTATCAAAGTGTGAAGGTTTAAGTTATGGAGTTTAATTGCACTGAATTAAAAATTTTTAATTGAAAAGTGTGTAAAGCTTCTATTTAATAGGTGTCAATTATTGAGAGTTTAAACAAAAAAGTTCAAAATTAAAATTTGTTTAAAATTCAATTTAAATCTCACAAGTCACGAAAATGTCATTTAAAATTCTCACAAATCCCGGTTTTTCTTTCATTTTATTTTAATTAAACATATAGAATCATTCAAATATTGATATCAAAAGTCTCTCCGTGCATGTAAGTACCATGAATATGTTTCACGGGGCTCAAATATTTGTTGAAGATGTTCTATAAAATCCTTAAGGGCATGCTCTTCGGTGACCACGTGACCAAACTAGTCCCAGGTTATGAACATTTTTTTTGGTGTTCACTGTGTCCACACGGATTGAGATCTCATGTTTAAACTTTGAAAGATAAAATAAAAAGCACTAAAGAACGTTTGTATACATTAATATATTAGTAATTTTAAAGAAAGTTTATTTATAAATTAATGGAATAGGATATTACCATTCGAGTTATAGCACTCTGCAGATCATTCTAAACCTTGAAAAAAATTAATATAAGCAATAAAATGTTCACATTCGTTGCCAATCAACAAATAAGCATCTGCACACATGTAACCTATCATTATTTTTTGGGCATTTTTAGCGATTTCTAGCGGAGAAAAAAGAAACTTTGAACGTCGATAAAGTCCAGATCAAGTGACTAAGTTCGTTCATGAAATTTTTGTGTAAAATGATTTTCATTCTTTTGGTCCTAAAAATAAAAGATAAATTTCAAATTGGAAACATATCAACACCAGCAATGTGCTAAAATTTACTCGTCGGAGTTCGACAACCAACTTCCATAATTCTTGACGTTGCATTGATCAGCTGATACCTATTGTTGACAGTGAACCAATCAGCAGGACCCAGCGTCGGACTCGCCTTGTCTTTCGCCCCCGGGCGAAATTTTATTTTTGTTCTTAAAATTGTTTCACACCAGTACAAAAAATCCACAAAAATATATGACCAATAGAAAATTTTAATTATTTTCTGAAGATGCACACTTCTTAAGATGGGACTTGGACGGATTTTCGAGTGTCACATTCTAAGATGTTCCTCGACTTTTTTAAATTGAGGCACGTAGTGTGGACCAAAAAAAATGAAAATCATTTCATTCCCTACACAAAAATTTCATAAACCAACTTAGTCACGTGATCTCGACTTTATCGACGTTCAAAGTTTCTTTTTTTCCCCGCTACAAATCGCTAAAAGTGCTCCAAAAATAATGTGCAGATACTAAATTTTTTATTTGCAACGAATGTGCAAATTTTATTGCTTATATTAATTTTTTTAAGGTTTAGACAATTTAGTCCAAAATTTGTGTATACAAACGTTCTTTAGTGCCTTTTATTTAATCTGTCAAATTTTAAACACGGTATCTCAATCCTTGTGGACACAGTGAACACCAAAAAAATTTTCATAACCGAGGACTAGTTTGGTCACGTGGTCACCGAAGAGCATGTCCTTAATTATGGTAAAAGTCTTTCTATATATATTGTCTTCAGATACACCCTTTAATCGTGCTGTAACCGCTTTAAGATATTGTGTTTCGCAATTATCAGGTATAGAGAATTCTCCATTGATATCATGAACAAACTCTCTAACTGATATGTCCTTGCTATCGGGAATAGGAATATTTACTAGCCCTTGTTGTACTACAAAACATTTGGAATTGGATGTTATCATGGTTTCACTGAGGGTGTGGTTGATATCATTAGCGAATTGAGTTTGTTTATTTTTATTATGCATTTTTAAAAGCTGCTAAAAATTTATAAAAGAGCTTCAATTGAAACTCCATTTAGTCAAGAATTTAGTAGAAACTCTATTTATTCAAGGATGCTGACATAACAAAAGAATTCAAAGTAGATGGTTGGAAATATATGAAAGCATTTAACTCTTTCCGGCATACATTTTTCAGGGAAACGAGTTTTCATGAAAATTGGTATATAGGGGTTTTCGGGGTCGCTGATTACGTATCTGAACTCAGATTTTTAAAATTCAAAATGGCGGGTCCAATATGGCGGCTATCGTTTGGCATATTTTTTTATTTTTTCTGAAAATTGGTATACGGGGGTCTTCCAGATCATTGATCACGAATCTGAACTTAGATTTTAAAAATTCAAAATGGTGGATCCAATATAGCGACTTAATTTTGGAATATTTTTGGATTTATTTTGAGAATTGGTATACAGGGGTTTTTTGGAGTCGCTAATCACGAATCCGAACTCAGATTTTGAAAATTCAAAATGGCGGATCCAATATGTCGGGCAAAATTTGGATTTTTTTTTTTTAAAATTGGTGTTCAAGGGTTTTTGGTATCTCTGATCACGAATCTGTATTTAAAATGACAAATATTTAGAATATTAAGGCTTGAAAAAATATACAACTACTCACCTAAAACATGGATTAGTACCAATTTTCTGAATTTTAAAAATCCAAATTTAGATTCGTGATCAGTGACTCCAAAAATCTTTGCAAACTAATTTTTAAAAAATCCATAAACTTTATTATTTTGACCACCATATTGTATCAGTCATTTGGGATTTTCCAAGTCTAATTTCATATTCGTGATCAGCAACCCCAAAAACCTCTGTATACCAATTTTCAGAAAAAATCCAAAAATATTCCAAGTTTCGGGCACCATTTTGAATCCACCATTTTAAATTTCCAAAATCTGAGTTCATATTCGTGATCACTGACCCCAAAAACCCCCGTATACCAATTTTCAGATAAAATCCCAAAATATTCCCAATGTCGGCAGCCATATTGGATCCGCCATTTTGAATTTTAAAAATCTGAGTCCAGATTCGTATTCAGCGACCCCAAAAACCCTAAGCACCCATTTTCACGAGGATATAATGGAAAGTTTTTTCAATAATGAATTTTTTCAGCAAAAAAGGTTCTTTTTCATCTTTGCTTATGAGTATTGACAAATTATTTTAAAAATCTAGACCCTTTGCACAAAAATTTCAATTTCTTATCATCCTGCGAGCATGAAATTACAAAAAAAAAACCTGTGTAAAATCCAATAAAAACTACTCTGCAATCGCAAAAAATGATATGAAAAAAGGTGGGAATACGATATTCCCACAATGCCGCAAAGGGTTAATTCATTGACACAGTTGATAAAAACTCTATAAGATGGCCGTGGTTTTGGAGAGTGTATTTGTAAGTGCGTTGATTAGGCGAAACAGCGTTCGTTTCTATACAAATAGATTGTCTGACCGAAATCGCGCATTGATCACTAACTAGGAGTTGTCTTCATCAATCAGTGGAAAAAGGCATTAAAGGCTAGACAATTAAACTTCAATAAAAGAGTCCGTATATTGTAGAATGCTCTGCATAACGTCTTAGTTTCTAAATTCTGGCATTTGAATAGTACCTAAAATGTATTGGAACTGTATAATAAATACTTGCAGCTGAACATCTCGACACATTTTAAAGCAAAAATAAAAAAAGATGCAAATCATGTTTCAGGACACTTGTTCCTGGTAAAAAAAAATTTTTGACAAAGCCAGATCTTTTGTTTAATATATAGTATATTACGCGCGTGTTCGTGGAATTCACCGAATTTACGAAACTCAGGGAATTCACGGAACTCGTATAATGCCCGGAATTCACGGTTTTCAGGCAATTAGCGGAATTTCATTGATTCAATATTTCACATGAATTATTTATTATTTCATGGAACACACAGAATTCATGGTATGCATGGAATACAAGAAATTCACGAGATTTAACGAATTCATGAAATTCTACCAATTTAAGGAATTAAAGTAATTTACGGAATTCATGGCATTACGGAATTCACAGAATTCACAGGATTTAAGAAATTTACAGAATTCACGGAATTCTCAGAATTTATGGACTTTACAGAATTCATGGAATTCTAGAAATTCAATGAATTAATGGAATTCATAGAATTATCTGACTTCGTGGAGTTCATAGAATTCGTGAAATTCATGGAATGTATAGAATTAATTGAATTCATGAAATTCATAGAATTCACAGAATTCTGAAGATTCAATAAATTTGTGGAATTTTTAGAATTCACCTAATTCCAGTGAATTAAGGAATTTACGGATCTCCCGAACTTTACGGGATTCAAGGAATTTAAGAAAATCAGGGAATTTACGCTATTCACGGAATTTAAGGAATAAAGAGAGTTCACGGAACACGGAAATTAAGGAATTCATGAAGGTCAAGAAATTCACGGAATTCGAAAATTCATGGAATTCATGGAGTTCAGGGAATCAATGGCATTCAATGAGTAAATAGAATTTAGGGAAATAACGGAATTTACGTAATCTATGGAATTCATGGACTTCCTCGAATTCCTTAAATTCTATCAATTCAGTGAATTGCCTTAATTCATTGAATTTGATTCATTCCCGAATTCCATGAATTCCATTAATTTTGTCAATTCCTTTAAATTCGGGAATCGCATAAATTTCGCGAATTCCGTTCAATCTATTAATTTGGTAAATTCCTTCATTTTAGTGAATTCTACAAAATTCATGGAATTCATGGAAGTCGGGAATGAATTCCATGAATTTTGTCAATGTCTTTAAATTCACGAATCGCATAAATTTCGCGAACTCCGCTCAATCTATACATTTTATAAATCTCTTCATTTTCGTGAATTTTACTAATTCCGTTAATTCTTTGAAGTCCGTGAATTTCGTGAAGTGCACAAATTCTATCGATTGCGGACGTTACATGAATTCTGTGAATTCCTTGAGTTCCGTTAATTTCGTTAAATCTAGTGATTTCCATGAATACCACGAATTCTTCAAATTCCATGAATACCATAAATTCTGCGAATTTCGTCCGTTCCTTGAATTCCATGAACTCTGCGAATCCCGCGACTTCTATGAATTTTATAAATACTGAGAATTCTACAGATTTCATGACTTCCATGAATTCCATGAATTTCATGACTTCCATGAATTCCGTAAATTCTGTGAATTTCATGAATCCTGAGAATTACATGAATTTTATGAATTTCTTAAATTTTGTAAATTCACAATGTTCCTTGAAATCAATTAATTTTGTAATGTCCTTGTGCACAAGTCACATTGATAGTTTTTAGGAAAATTCCTACTGAAATTCATTTTTTGAATAATGTTTTTATTCTGGAATATATATTAATTTCCATATTAATTTTTCTTCCATTATATCAAGAGTTGCATCAAATTGGATAACATTAAAAAAAATCACATTTTCGGCAAAACAAAACAATGTATTGGAAAGAATAAGTAGGTAAAAATTGTTTACCCAAAAATGAACTGTAAGCTCACAGTAAAGCATTTTTTTCAAAAAACACCTAGTTTTTATTTTACTGGTAAAAAATAATTTCAAAAAAATGTTAATTACCATAAATTATTTTGGATAGCACACATAGCGTTCACCTTAATTGTAAAATATTACATTAAAATTAGAATAATTTTTTTTAAACAAGCTACTAAAATAAGCACGCCTAAAAATAACATCAAAACTAAAAAGTTTAATCAGAGGAAAAACAGCACAGGGCACAATAAAACGATTTTGACATATTCTTTTGACATAGCGTGCGATTTTCCAATTGTGAAAAAACAGTATTAAAAATACGCCTGTTTCAATATCAATACATATTATGCAGTGTAATAAAATACATTTATTGAAGCGATACAATTTTCAAAGTAGCTGCTAATTAAGATTACTGACAAACAAGGAAAAAATATTCAAAGAAATCATGAAATAGTATATTGTGTACCGAGAAGGAAAATGTTTTTCCTCGAGGTCCACATACTATTTTGTCCGACAGCAGAGCGAAAGCGAGTTTTCGCTTTTTTGAATATACAAAGCGGAAATAGTAACTTTGAAATAACTAATCACTGGATCAGTATGAACTGGAAGAATTTTGCAACTTGGATTCTATGAAGACAAAAGGCGCTTGGCGGCAAACAAGGAGGTCGTGGGGGGCCTGTGAGGCAGAACCCCCCTTCGTCATGATTCGAACGTTTTCCAAATTCTCCAACGGAGCGAAAATGAGCATTTTTGCTCCGCTGTCAGACAAAATGAAATTTTCGATTAACGTGGGAACGTGGTTGTGCATAGTTAAAAGTGTCCTTAAAGAACCTATTGAACACAGTAATTCTGAAGAAGATAAATGATTTTATTTCATGTATTTCTACAGTTTTTTTAGCTTCTCCCAAAAATCATAAATTGCTTCACTTTGTTAAGGTTATCATGTTGATCACTATTTTATTTACGAGGCAATCTAGGAAAAACTAAATTAACGCGATCATAAAGGTCAGGACATTTTTAACTACGTGTACTAGTTACTGAAATCAGAAACTCAAAATATGAGACGCGTAACTAGTAATCACGTTGTAGTAGCGAAGAATTTACTTAAATCAGCCTGATTTACTGCTGCTAAAAGCTCTTTCTTCTCAACTATATTTTATCCAGACATGCGAACTAGGAATTGCTATGCCGTCTGTAAATCTTGGCATAATTTATAATGGGCCTTATACGACCTGTAGGTTTCAATTTTCCTTTGTATACTTTGCCCTCAGGAACTTTTATAAAAATGTGAAATCTGTCATGTTCTGCTGGTATAAATATATGGCCCTCTTGAAATTCCGGATAAGGAATTAATCTTGTATATAATTGCACGTTCACGGGTGGAATTACAAAAACATATCTTGGTTTTATCTGCGTGGCATCCTGGGCAACTTGAGCATTGGCAGGGTGAATGTGTCTAAAATATATGCAACTGGCAGTCCAAGAATCTCCATTTGGAGCTAGTATATAAACCTCGTAGAAATTATCCGCCTGTGTTTGGAAAAGCCATTGAGGATGCACACCTTTTGGAAAACCACTAGGTTGGATAGAGCCGACAGCAGAATTATTATCCGATAATTGTATGACAATGTCAGAATTGTTTTCAATCTCTAACGATGGTGCTTCCGTTTGAGCTGAAGAAGATGAAGTGCCTGGAGAATTAGAAGGATGAACTGGAAACAAATTCTGTTCAACAACACCAGCAGCTTGCCGTCCTCGTCGGCGTGGATTTGGCGTTCCAGGAGATCCTTGCGCATCTAATTTTGGAAAAAGAAATTGAGTCACTCGTGCTAAAATGAAACGGTAGCGATAAGGCTTTAGAATTATTCCCCGAAAGTGATTTGTATTTCACCGTTTGAAAGTCGTATGCAGATGTTTCAGTTCTACATCCCTGAGAGGGCTACAATTTGACATACCCGCAAAAAAGCCTCTATTACTGACGGGTCGCACCCAAGCGCATTGATTTTGTAAACTGTGAAAGAAAATTATTAACCAAGAATAACAATTAAAATTTATTTGTTGATTGCAAAGAAACCCGTTTAGCAAAACAGCAAGAACATTATCAGAGGAGAAACATCAAAACTAGCACTGATCCTATTGTCTCTTAGGTTCTTCCATAAAGTACATCGTGTAGCCAAAAATTCTATCAAATATAGGAAAGTGAGTTATATCTTACAAGAAAAAATGTAAAGGACGAATAAATTCCTTCAGATTAAATCAGGCCGTAGCCACGTTTACCGCCATTACGGTACGATTAGCCCCTTTTATCAAATTATTGTAAAAATCTTATTCTTTGCAATATGAAAAACTTCAAATTTCTGAGATTTTAAGTTAAAATCTGTATAGAATTTTTAACAAACAAGATTAATTTTCTTACCATAAAAAAGTTAAATTTTGATCTAAAGAGACGATTCATAAAAAAATATAAATACTTAACAAACTAGTTCAACTTTTAACCAAGTAGTTGAATTGGTAACATTGGTATCAAAATTATTAACTTTTTACGTTGTAATTTTTAACAACCAAATACGATTTTCTTAACAAAAAGCTAATATTTTTCCCAAAAGTCTAGTTTTCATAAAAACTATTTCAATCTTAACCAAATAGTTAAATTAAAATTAAAAATATGAATTTCTAACCTACAACTTCCTGTGAAGAATTCCTGAAAATAAAATAAAAATTCTAACAACCAAATTTAGATAAACACCGTGAAATGTTCCTATTGCAATCTGAAAAAGAAAAAAAAACTTCTTCCTCCTAAAAAAGAAAAGAAAACAATTTTCCCTCCTTCTTTTAATTGTTGACCACATTATTGAACCTTTAACCAAAAATGGTTTTAAACAAAAGTATAAGTTTTTAACCAAACCTGATTTCTGAACAAAACGAATAAATTCTTAATCTCGATGATTGATTTTCGAATGCAAAAGAAGAATTTTTGATAAAATACATGAATTTTCTAATACCAGTGTATCGAAAAAAATATGAAATTTTCACAAACTTGTTCAAATTTTAACCATGTAGTGTAACTTTAATTAAAAAAGAATAATTTTCAACAAAATAATTAGATTTTTACCAAAAAGATAAATTTTTCTATTCAGAAGATGAATTTTCTGCCATAAAATATTAATGTTTAACAACAAGTTAAATTTCAAAGCCAAAGGGTGAAATCATTTTAAAAACCGTTGAAATTTTTAACCAGAAAATATGATTTTTCAATTTAAAAAATTAAGTTTGAACCAAGCAGTTAAATTTTCTTAAACATTATTTTACAAAAAGGTAATTTTCAATCGAATAATTCGATTCTGTACCACATTTTTGAATCCTCGAATGAAGCATATTAATTAAGACTCAAACACTTAATTTTTTAACTAAAAATAGCTCGAAGATGTCAATTTTAAATAACAATATTGATTTTTAACTAAAAATCAAATAGTTACATTTTTAGGTAACGAAATTAATTCTAAGCGATGTAAGCTCGAGCGTTTTTCTTAGAGAGGAAAAGCGATCACGTAACAGGAAGAAATTCCCATGAAATTTAACACGTATTTCCTATAAAAAAATTTTGTTTTTTTAAATTTTATTCAGAATCGTCAAAAATTAGCTAAATTGAACTAAGACTCAACGTGTCTGTTTAAAATTAGCATCAGAATAAGAATAAAGTATTACTTTTTAAATATCACCACTAAAAGTCTCTTTTATAGGGTCTCAAACAAACCCCATAAGTGAAGAAATAGGTTTTGCGAAGTTTTGGCGCTAATTATGACTTTTTGCATTAATTAAAGCGAATTGTTTCGATTACATAAAATACTACTTTAAACTGATAATTAGATATACGCATAAATTGTTTAAACAATTTATGATTGATTTTAGCAATTTTCTCAAAAAATAGAAATAGAAATTCGCCGTTTCTTCAAATACTTTGAACTTTCAATCCAACTTTTAATTAGAGAAAGGTAATGTTCATCAATGTTTAGAAACATAATTGACACAAACAATTTATTATTATTACTGATTATGAATTTTTTTTACAAAAGTTTATCTATCTCGGTTTGAAAATGATAAATACAAAAAAGTCTGAAAGTAGACGTTTCTTTTTTTTTTAGAAATTTTTTTTTTAATATTGCAATAGGAACTTTTCATGGTGATTGTTAAAATTTGTTCGTTGGATTCTTAGTTTATTTATAGGAATTCTGCTTATTTATTTGATTGTTGGATGTTAAATAGGTTTCTAAATTTAATATTATTATCATTTAAATTTCTTGAATTTCAAAGTAATAATTAATGCAATTTAACAAAAATAATTTTTTAAACAACATATTATTATTATCATTATTCCCTTTGCGTGATGGTAGAAAGTTACGGCTCCTTCTGAAAATTGTAACTATTTGTTTATTTTTCAGTTGAAGTAACTTAATAATTATTTAAGGATAGCAAAAATTATGGTTTAAATACATTATCGTTCTTATTAACTATCTTCATTTATAATATATCCAGATAGTTGCTATTTTTTTCTTAAATTTTTAACGTATCCAATTTTCACCTAGTGAGTTATTAATTAATATAAGTTATTGAAAACCGTTGTTTAAACAATTTATGATTATTATTTGATTGGAGAGGACTGATATCAAAATATGCACAATTTGAAATTTTTTATCCGAATTTTTCTATGAACTTCTGATTGTAATTTAACAGAAAACGTTTAAAAGTCATTTACAGACCTTCTACTCTGACCTACTCTTAATTATTCTATTCCTTGTTTTTTTTTCTCTTGTCGAAATCAGCTTTTTTGTTTAAACTAAATTTTTCTAAACGTTGGGAAAAGAGAATAAATAATTTACTTAAAAATGTATAATACTACTTCAAAATTATATCTTGTAAGGATAGTTATAAACAATAATCCATTGTTTAAATAAGCTTGTTTTTTGACGTGCCTTAATTATTACGATACTTAATGAAAAGTTGAAAAAAATTTAAGAGTGGAAAAAACGGTAACTTTTTATCACTAAGCTAGGAGAAGATAGTTATAAGCAATTACAAAATATTTAATGAATTATGTATTTCACAATAAATACAGGAAAATCAAACTGCTTATATTTAACTTTAATTAGACACTTTGTCGATGGTTACTTTCTATACAAATTGGAAAAATTTTACTTAAATAAGAATAATAATAAATAAACAAAAAATAGTGAGTAATAAATTGTAAATGCAGGTATAAAATTGATATTAATCGAGATATCATTAAGATTTCAACAATTTCTCAAATATTAACAAATATTTTGAAAAACTTTTTGAAATTTTGCAGATTTTTAAAGACTTTGCAATGATTTCACAATGATTTCATAAAAAGTTAGATAAGTTCCCAAATATTTAAAAAATATTTCGCAATAATTTTCAAAGATTTCAGAAAGGTTTGATAAAGATTTTAAATATTTGTCCATGATTTCGCAAAGATTTTGAATATTTCGCAAATAGTTCCACAATTTCAGAAATATTACCAAATGTTTTAAAAATATTTGGTATATTTGATAGATATTTCAAGAAATTACCAAAGAGTTCAAATATATCCTAAATTCTTCCGATAGATTAAAAATATTTCAGAAGGATTTCAATAATTTTCCAAAGATTCCACAAAAATTTGAATAATTTCAAAAATATTGTTAGATAGTTCTAAAATAATTGAAAACTTTGGCCAGCATTTTCGCAGAGATTTCTGTAAGCTTTCACAAAGAATTCAAGGATATTCCGAAGACATCACAAAGATTTGTAAAGTTTCACAAAGATTTCGGACAAAAGTAAAAGATTTCAAAAAGATTTTAATGTTTTTTCAAAGGATTTAATAATTTAAAAAATATTATTAAATATTTATAAAATAATATAAATATTTTACAAGGATTTCCAATTTTCGGGTAGATGAAAATAGATTTAAACGATCCGATTAATTTAATAAATTAATTTCAGAGGCGGCCAAATCAATAACTTTCCCCACCCTGGGCGAATTCTAGGGGAAGGGGGGGGGGCGGCTCTGATTTTTGCATTTCTCCAATAAAAATTTTTTTAAATCACAAGTTTATTTGATACTTAGGTAAATTAGTGAAAATGTTGACAAATTCTTGAGTCATTGTTTGCAATGTAAATAATAAAGTTAAGTAAAATAGATTGAATGTGTAATTATACTATTTCCTTATTTTTCAATTCTATCAATCTGAGGCAATCGAGTTTTTTATCTTTTTATCAAATTTCTTACGTTTGCTATTTCTAAAAATTTCTTCTTTTAATATATACAGCCTTAGAGAGATTCTTATTTATTCTTAGTAAAATTTATTTTTAGAAATTCTTTGCTCTACCCCAGTTGATTTTTTGAATTCCACAAAAAAACTTTAAATTTGAGTGAAATCGATTAATATTCAGTGACTGCACAAGGACTAAATTGATTTAAAATAGGACAAATTCAGCTTTTTGAAAATTTTATATTTAAACTAAATTATGAAATCGTAACAACCCCCCGTTCCACTATTGAAATGCCAGCAATATAATTTTTTAATATTTTTCACATAGGATCTTTAATAAACGCAATAATAAAAAAATGTATTTATTTATTCAATGAAAGACTTTGCTACCATAAAAAAACAACTTTTTAACAGAATACTGAAATTTTTGAGGAAAAAGTGTAATTCTTATTTATGAGTATACCTAAAGAGATTAAAGTACATTCAAAAGAATTATTTAAAAGAAACGAATTTTCAATAAATAAAAATTTTCAAGCATGAAAAAAAAATTAATTGCTTAACTTGTTGAACATTCAGGCTGAAAAACAAATTTCCGCTACAGAAATTAAATTTCAAGAATTACCTTGACTTTCAATGATTTCTCAAAAAGTGGTTCAACCAAAATTGTCAAAAGAAAGTGGTTAAATCCTCAACGAAAGAAGATTTTTTTTAATCCGCAGTCGCATTTCTATCCAGAAACATGAAGTTTCTACTTTAATCGATGTTTTTAAAATTAAGTAGACAAACTTTAAAAAAATCAAATTTTCATCGATTCAGTTTCACTTTTTAACATGAAAATATAAATTTTAAATAAAAGGAAATTTTTTTACGAAATAATCGAATTATCAGAGAAAGATGTGGGTTGAATTTCAATAGAAAAATAAATATTCTACAATTTTCTAGGAAAAGCAGAGCAGATATTTTATCAATACCATGATTTATTTTCAACAACAAAAAAACTAATTTGCAATCAAATTGTTGTAATTTTTTAATCCAATATATAAATTTTTAAGAAAAATCATGCATGTTTAATCAGACAAAGTTTAAACAAACAGTTGAAGTTTCAACACATAAGATGAATTTCCAAACAAAAAGATTAAATATCTGTGAAAATCCTTCGACCTAAAATTTGGTTAAATTTTTAGTTCAAAAAATATCTCACACTTAAAAAAAGTAATTTTCAACAAATGAAATAAATTTTCGACCAAAAAAATAACATTTCAATCAAAAACCAACCAAAAAATAAATTTTAGCCAAATACATGAATTTTTAACCATATATTTTAATATTTAAACAATTTAAAACCCTTAATAGTTTATTTTTGTTAAGAAAAAAGTGAATTATTCACCATAATAGGCAAAGTCTCAAGAAAATATAGAAAATTTAAAATAAGTAGTAGACTTTTTAACTAAAGAATATTGATGTTTAAACAAACATTAAGCAATTAAATTATTATATAAAAAATTAATTTTTAATAAGAAATTGATTTTCGAGCAAAAGCGATGAGTTTTGAATTAAAAAGATTAAATTTCTTCCAAAAAATAAGCATTCTTAACCAAATATACGAATATTTAATTAAATAGTCGAATTTTCAAATTTAGAGGATAAATTCTAAACTAAATATGGAGTAGTTAAATTTTTAATTCATTATATAATTTTTTTTAAATGCGACAAAATAGTTAAATTTGGAAGAGAAAAAAATTTTTACAGTCAATCTATGGAAAATACGGAAATAAACTAATCAACGAAAATTGTGCCTCAAAATAATATAAACAATTTTGTAATTAATAAATTTTTTATAGGATAAGTAGTTTCTGCTTTATTTGTTAAAAACAATATTTAAGGGAAAAAAATTCAATTTTTTTATCCAGAAACCAGTTAAAAAAATAATTAAACAAAAGTTGTTCACCCAAAAAAGAGTTGTAGTTTTCGTTTTAATTGTAAAGATAACATGTTAATTAAAAAAATTTAATTTGTTGAAAAACAACACAAGATACGAAAAAAATTAAAAGGCAAATGTTTTTCACTCAAAAAGGATATACAGATTTTTTACTATAAATTTTTAGATACGACTAGTATATTTTGTTTCAGTCGTAAAAACTAAGATTAAAAATTGAAAAAACTAAATTTTTGGGAAAGCTTTATAAGAGAAAAAAAAAATTGAAAAGCAAAACATTTTTATTTGGGCGAGCCTGATTTTTAATTTAGTTTTTCAATTTGTTTTTATAAACAAATACACATGACGAAAAAATAGAAATTTTTTTCTATTTATTTTCTATTCTATTCACCTTAAAACAATAGAAAATAATAATAATAAAAATTTCAAAAAGTAATTAGAATTTTACCTGTATAGATTGATTTTTAATTTCAAAATATCAGTTTGCAGCGAAATATTTAAACTATTAGAGTTTTAACCAAAAATTGCAAACAAAAAAGTAAAGCCTCAAGCATACAAGATTAATTTTTCATTAGAAAGTTGCATTTTTATTTAAGAAGTATAAAGTTTCTACTAAAACAGATGAATTTTAAAATTATAAGGACAATTTAAAAAAATTTAATTTTCGTTCAAAAAAAATTTCAGGTTGACTTTTAAAACAAATATGATTTTTAGCCCAAAATTAAATTTTCTGCGAATTAGTTGTATTTTAAAACAAAGAGCATGACCTTTCAATCAAATTTCTGACTTGTCCGTCAAAACTTTGCATTTTTATAAAAGATAGATAAAATTTCTACTTAAAAAGAAACATTTTCAAATAAGAAAGACTAAATTAAAAAAAGAACAGTTAAATTTTAAACAAAATAGATTTAAAAAAATGAAAAATTTAATAGTTTTATTTTTATTTAAGACAATCAGTTTTGAAGTAAAAATGAAATGTTCAAGTGATAAGAGCAACTTATAACAAAAAGAAAATATTCCATTTTCCCCAAAACAGTTACATTATTAAACAATAAACTTATTTTCTAATAAATTAATTGAAGCAGTTAATTTTTCAAATATCAAAGTGAATTTTTAACGAAGTGGTTCAACTTTTAACCGAACTGAGGAAATTCAGACAAGAAAAATAAATTTTTAATGAATTAGTTGAATTTTTAACAATGTATTTGAATTTCCAACCAAATAACATCACTTTTCAACCAAAAATGAAATAGTTGAACTTCATTTAAGAAAAGTAAATTTCAACCAAAAGACGAAATTCTGTTTTCAACCAAAAATTAAATTTATATGGTTTGAGATTATGTATAAAATAAATCAAAATATATCAAAAATGAAATAGTTAAACTTTCATGTTAAGAAAATTAATTTTTATGAAAATGAAAAAGTTATTTTTCAACAGAAAAGCTAAATTTTCAAACAAAAGAAGTAATTTTTAACAAGCATGTTTATGTTTTAACCAAATATTTGAAATTTTCACTAAAATATGAATTTTTAACCAAATTGTTGATGGAGATGTTTTTTTAAGGCCGAAAGAGCTTTAACGAAAGAGAATTAACAGTAAGTGTTATCTGTAAATTGTAAGTAAACAGGGGTATCTTTTGGAATAAAATACTCACGCGCAGGAATCGGAATTGATGGTTGTGGAGCAGGTGGCCTTTGTGGGTAGACAGGTCCTTCTAGGGCTGCTAGATCTTGAGGTGTAAGCCTAGGAGAATGAAGTGCTAGAAAATTATAATTTTGAGGATCAGGTTGATTCAGTCTTTGCCTGCGTGACCTTTCATCTTCAGAAGATCCCTCCGCATCTAAATTTGTGAAAATAGAAAAATTTATTTATTTTAAAATATAATAGTAAGAATACGGCGCTACAATCTGGTCTCTATATCACTTATCTGGCACCCTCAATCATTTTTTAAAAGTTTTTTCACCAAAAAATTAAATTTTTAATAAAAATAGTTGAAATTTTTTAACAAATACCTTAAGTAAAACCAAAAATATAAATTTACAACTAAAAAATTAATTATCTACCGAATAGTTAGATTTTTTACCAAATTGTGGAATCTCCAACTCAAGCAGATTAATTTTGAAAAAAATAATTTCATTTCCTACCAAAAAGGATCAATTTTAAAAATAATGATTTTCGACCTCAAGGGATGAATTTTTAATAAAATTAATTAATTTCAAACTAGAAGAAATCAATTTTCGATAAAAAATATAAATTTTCAACTAAAAATAAATTAGTTACATATTAAGTTAAAAAAAAGCTAATGCTCAACAATAACAAGAAGAGAATTTTCAATGGAATATTTACATTTTTAGGAAAAAGATGACGTTTCAACTGAAATAATATATCTCTGAAGAATATTAATTTTTTGCAAAAAAGTCCATCCTAAAAGATGATTTTTTAAACCCGAAGATTTATTTTAAAAAAATGCAATTTATAAATTTTCTAACCAGGTGGTGAATCTTTAGAAATTAATGTTCTACCAGAACACGAATTTTCAACAAAGTATATTAATTTTCGACAAAATTATTGAATTTTTTAACAAAAATACGTATTTTCCACCACATGGTTGAACTTTCAACTATAAAATATGAGTTTTTAATTTAAAAATTATTTTTTTACCAAAAAGGTATATTTTTTGTAAAAATAGTTTTACTGTTAAACTAATTTTAGGGGATGAATTTCCATCCAACAATAAAAATTGTTTACCAGAGAAATAGAAATGAATTTTTAATAAAAATATCAAGTTTTAACCAACAATAACGTAGTGAGATAAAGAAATTAATTTTAAACTAAAAAAAAAACAATTTTGAACAAAGTAGGTACATGTTCAAAAAAAAAAATTAATTTTTAACTAAAATGATGAACTTTGAACAAAATTTAATTTTCAATAGAACAGTTTAACCCAAGCGATGACTTTGTTAACCAGAACATTAAATTTCTAAAAATGAAATAGTTAATTTTTCACTCGAAGGGATGAATTTACAACCCAAAAAAAATCGTTAACAAAGTAGTTTAACTTTTGAGCAACCATGTTTAAATTATGTAACAGCTCAAGGTCTGGTTTAAATTGTACTGTTTTGTTGAAAATTTAACTAGTTCGTAGAAAATATACTTTTTGTAAAAATTTAATATTTTGGCTTTGAAAATAAACTGGAACATTTTTTGTATGAAAATTGAACTATTTTTTTTTCTTCTTAAAAATTCATCGGTTTTAAGAGAAATTTCATTTTTCTTTAATAAAACGTGATCAGTTCATTTGAAAATTCCACTGTTTTGTTAAAAAATTGACTGCTTCTTAGGAAATTTAACTTTGGTTTAATTTTTATATTTTGATGTTCAAAAATAAATCAAAATTTGTTCTGGGTAAAAGTTCAACTAAAAAAAAATTTGACATTTTTGATAAAAAATTTATCTATGTTGATTCAAATTCCACCTTTCTTGCAGTAAAAAGGCAACAATTTGGTGCTTTATTCAACTATTTTGTTGAAACTTCATCTGTTGGATTATAAATTCAATTTTTTCGTGGAAACGTATTTTTTTTAAACTCATATTTGGCAGAGAAATCAACAAATTTGATAAAAAGTCATCCTTTTTTATTAAAAGCTCGTCTTTTTGTATTGAAAATTTAATTATTTTTGTAGAAACTTACTTCTTTTTAAAAAATTATCTTATGGCCGTGAAAAATTAACTGAAATCATTTTGAACATAAAATTCAACCATCTTTTTGAAAATTTATCTTCTGGATCAAAGAATTTTTCTGTTTTATTAAATTTAATTCCTTTTCTGGAAATGTAACTTTCTGATAAAAATTCTTTTTCTTTGCTTGGGCATTTAACTATTTTGTTTCAAAGATTTGGGTAAATCGCTTCGTAAAGCAATCATTTTTTATTGTTCAAGATTTATATTCTTAGTTAAAAATTAATCACTCTGGTCAAAAGTTTAACTATTTTATTGAAAATTATTCTTTTTCAATTGCAAATTAAAATATTAAGGTGAAAGTCAAACTACATTGTTGAAAATTATGTTTAAAAATTATTTTTTTTTATTGAATGCTTGTCTTTCGGGAAAAATTAACTGTTTAATGGAAAATCCTTTTTTGGTTTAAAATTAATTTTTTAACTGAAAGTTTTAGCTTTCTCATTTCTTCAAGATTGATATTTTTCAGATTAATGTTATCGCTTATTGGTGAAAAAAATAATTTTCTTGGTTTGAAATTTCATTTCTGGTGAAAATGCATCAGTTTCGTGTAAAATTAGTTTTTTGCTAATAATGCATATTTTATGTTGAATAGAAGGCCTTTTTATGTATAAAATTAACTTTTCAAATGCAAATGTAAGCTATACTATTTTCTTAAGATCGATCTTTTTGAGTTCAAAAATTTTCCTTTCTTATTAAAAAAAATAATTTATTGGCTTGAAATTCCATTTTTGGTTAGGCAAAAATGCATCGATTTCGTGCAAAATTAATTTTTGGCTTATAGTTTAAATAACTTAAATAAACATCTATTTATTTCTAAGTAAAAAATCTTTATTTTTTGAAAATGTTTCTTTTTCGTTCTAAAGTTCTTTATTTTTTGGAAATGTGTCTTTTTGGTTTTAAAATTCTTTTTTGTTTTGTTTTGTATAGATTTATTTTTTTTCATTAAAATATAAGCCATAATGTTTTCTTGTTGGGAATTTATCTTTTTAGATTAAAAATTCAACTATTGTGTTGCAAATTTAATTATTTTATTAAAAATTCAGGCATTTTTAAGCGGTTTTTTTATACTAAAAAAGGCATCTTTTTTTAAAAAATAAATTTATAAACTTCAAAGTTTTAACTTTGTATCTGAATCACGGTTTTATTCTAATTATAAAAAAAAATATTTTGCAATTACATGAAATCGTTCAAAATTTTTTTGAAAACCTTTCAAACGTCTTAAAAGTGTTTGCAATCATTTTGGAAGTATAGTGAAATGTTGTTGACATATTTTAAAACACTTCAAATATCCTTAAAATGTTTCGAAATCCCCAAAAATTTGTAAACGTGAATAATAAAAAAAGTTTGGAAACGATCAAGGGTGTAAATAATGCCAGTTTTTTCCTTGTGAAGCAATAACTTGTAAAAAACGCAAACTGATCTAGGTCACGTTATCTTTTTTTGATCTCTTCTCGTTATCGAAATTAAGCCTGAAATATGACACAACCGCTTTTTTATTAATTTTCTTATTTTTCTTATAATAAATTACAACGGTTTCAGGACAGAATATTTGTTTACAATAAACTGAATTACTGCTCGAATGTTTGAAGAAATTTGTTTATAACAATTAACATATACATTCATTTAATAACAAAAATAAAAATAAAAACTGTTTAAGAAAAGAACCATAGTCTCAGAAATATATGGATTCAATAATTAATACCTTAAATTAATTAAGAAACTATCCAGGAAATTTTTCGAGAAGCTTAGCAATTGTTTTTAAATGTATTGAATTTGTTATGAACATACAAGTAAATGAAAATTGATTTATCGGTACTGGCAGTTATTCGTAAATTGATTCACACCAAATTTGAAGTATTTATAGAGAAAAGTTAAAAAAATAAATAAATTCATAAATAATAATAAACAGTTTTTTATATTATAAAGAAATTCTATAAATAATTATTTACAGAAAGTATCAATAAAAAAATAAATCAAGCTTTTTCTTCTGAATTGGCCTAAAACTATACAAAAAGGTCACTTAATTTTTAGAGTTTGCTATGCACTATCAATTTAAGATTGTTTAAAAAAAAATTATTAACAAATGTACTGTCTGGATAGTTTTAGATGTCAAAACTTGTTTTTTTTTGTTTAGCGTATTGATGAGCAAATAATAAATTTCTAGACCCTTGAGAAGCTCATCTGACAATCGACAATTTTAATTATTAATAACTATTATTTAAAGAAATGTTTATCATCTTTGGCAATTATCAGGAAAAAAGCATCCGTATTATTTATCGATAAAAATTGAAAAAATTTTCCAAGAGTTTTCCAAGCGTCCAACAGTTTATAATTATTTTTTTAACGTTTTTTTATATATAATACTCGATAAATATTCAGCATTTTAATTCTTAATAATAATTTTATGATTAAAAATATTTGTGTTCATCGGCGTTTAACGATTTAGTTAATTATAAGTTCCACGCAAATTTTTGCAAAATTTTTGCAAATTTTTGTGTTTACAAATATATGAGAGAACAACAATTTCTCGATAAAATTAATTAAGGACAATAACAAATAGTGGGTGGCAATTGAGGTTTCTGCAAAAATGTTTAAAATTCAGTTAACATTATTTCAAATCAATTGAGGAATTACTAAAAAATGTTAATAATTCTTTTTCTGTGACTTAATTGTTTATAACTGATTAAATAAATTTTAGAACAATTGCGAAATTATTAGAAAACGTTTCTGGATACTTGCTTCAATCATTCTAAATATTTGAGATGAAATTTAATTTTTTTTAAATCGGCGCATTACTAAAGGAAAGTTGAAACAAAAATTGTTATTGAATAAAAAAAGTAGTTTATTGATCCTGAAGGAAATATTTTGAATTTGTAATCAGCGAACCGAAATCCGAAATCCATTTTAAAAAAATTAAAAAATTCTGCAATAAATATACGTATATATAATTATTATTATTAAACTTTTACTCTGGTAAACCTGGTTAGACATCATAGCCACGGACTAAGTCAAGTAACTGATGAGATTAGAATGAGCGTTGGAGGTGACAACAGTCATCTCTGGATGTTTTCTTAGAACTACCATTATTATTATTGTTATAAAAAAAACATTGCAAGGGCAATGTTGTAACAGGCTTAAGATGATTACTGCCCAACATGTCGAGGGCATTTTTGGTTAGGTTTCGATTTTTTATTTTGATTATTTAACACGGGGCTATCCTCATTTTTATAATGACGCATTTTTATAATGCAATCAAGTAATCTGATGAGAGCAGTGTGCCCCGGCATATTGGACAAAACCTGGTTTTACCGCATCATTGACGGACTGGGTTGCAGTTAAGTAAACTGTAGGGGGACCTACAGCTTAAGGTGGGTTCTGAACCACCAGAACCTCAGTAAAGGTACATAGAAAAATTTGCAGAGGTACCGGCTCAGGGATTGAACCTCGGACCTCTGAGGTGAAGTCCGAGCGTCTAACCAACTTATTATTATTACACCATTAAGCCATTTCCCTTTCAGGGTAGGCGTGACTCACTCGGTGTAGAAAGGAGTAATGTATTCCTTGGCTAATTACAAGAACATCTTACTCTTGAAAATTTTTTTGAAAAGAGGATCGTTTATTGTAAAAAAAAAAAATCATGAATGTTTTCACAACAATTTTGCCATTAAGAAGCCATTTTGAAAATACTAAAACGAAAAATCAATCTTTGAGCCATGGCTTCTCATAGTTTGGACATTTATTTCACCGGTTAGTGGGGTCCCAGAATAATTAGAGACTCGAAAAACTTTGAAAAATGGATCACAAAAAAATAGGCACGGAAAATCACGTTTTTTGGTTTAAACTAAAGTTTGGAATAATAAATAAATTTTTTGAGGAATTTCATTGGTACCGTCGGAAATAGGAGATCTTAAGAAATGAAAATATATTTATCTCAATTTTTTGTAGTGTCGAACAGTCTTAGTTATTGGCCTTCAAAGAGCAGTGTACGGGTTGTGGCGTTTTGGCAATTTAAGGGTTAATCGTTTGAGTATTCTCTGTCTATAATCATTTCTACGTCTATTTCTTTCCTCATTGCTAAGACCTGCGATGTTCAAAGTTCCCCTGTACGCTTCTCTCTTTGCTTTTTGGGCAGCCTGAATTTCATCATTCCACCACGCATCACCAGACATTCTCCCACAACTGCAGTACCACACACTTCGCTCGTACATCTAACAAGGATATCCCGTAACTTTGTCCAGGCGCCCTCTAGATCTTTGTTTTTTATACTGTCCTCCCATGTAGCCCTATCTATGCTTTCGATTATCTTATTTTGGAAATCTATTTGTACATCCGGTTTCTGTAGATTCTTAATTTTGATTCGCGTTTGTTTTGTTTTCTTGGTTCTCTTTTTTCTCCATCCCCGACCTAAGTTAATTTTTGAGATCAGAAGGTAATGATCGGTATTGCATTCAGCACCCCTCAATGGCCTTTGAATCTTTGACTAACTCTCTTAGGGCCGGTTCCACCAACCTCAGTTAAATCATTGGTTAACTGACAGCGGGTTAAATGTGATGCCATAGTTAAATGTCGATTATCCTGTCGCGCGTCCCACCACGTTTTTGGAGGTCTTGGTTATGTAACCAGATGCTCATTTCGAAATAACTCCTGCTTTACTTTTAACAATTCGCGTGATAGGCTACTTGTCGGTCGAGTGAGAAGCAAATCAATATGGCCGTGCGCGCCAAATTCAAACAAGATTCACTCCACATTTGTGACCACGCTAACCTAAAAAAGTTAATTTGTATGTGTTCTTTGTTCGTCTTATACTTCTGCTTTATTCGTGTTATCTGTACTAAGATGGAAGAAAATAAAGTGAGATCGCCTAATTTTCTTTCTAATGCTCCTTCGATTTGATTCAGCAGATCATTTACACAAGCTTTTCTTAAGAGAAATCTCGTTTGCAGCCGAGATGTGGTTTGCAGCCGAGTGGCGGCGCCAGCTATGCAGTTGGCCTAGTATTCAAATATTTCACGGCGAAAGTGTTAAAAAAATTTTTTTTCAAATGAAAGTAATTTTCTAATAGTTCTCGGCAAAAGATAATAATCTTTAGAATTTTTTATTACTTTAGCTTTTAGATTTTCTGAAAATCTCATTGGCAGTTTATATATTTTTTAATTATATATAAAAACCTATTGTTTACAAAAATAAAGATTTTATAGTCCCTAAATGAAATTTTTTATCGAAAAACGTATCGCTGAGATTTTCGGAGAACTTTTTCAGGTATAAAATAAGCCCTACATCATTTCATTAAATAATAATTACAACTTTTACCTAAAGTGAGAGAGAAAAACATTAAACTGTAAAAACTACTGATAAATAAACAATGAAAATGGTAAAATATTTATTTTAAAAGTTCACCTCAAGTTCTTTTAAAGAAAAACAGTTATAATTAACAATAAAATATTGTCCTCGATTTTATAAATAATTTTTAACAACGCTTATTTTTTAGCTTGAAATAACTTTAGTTCATGTTCAATTTAAAAACAAGTATAATTAAAATTCCCTTTCCCCCTTAAACCTTAGGCTAAATTTCATGAAAATAGTTATGACGAAAAAAATTCTATTTAATGAATTCATTAACATTAATTAAATTTGGTTGACTATGTGTAATCTTAGTTCATTTTTTTAAGCTTGAAATTTTTTTAAGCTACCATTTTTTTAATTCTGCAAAATAAAAATAAATTTTCCTAATAATCTAGAGAATATTGTTTAACTTTCTGAAAACCTTTCCAAATTCATAAAAACCTGCTCTTTTAGAAAATTGTAAAAAATCTACATTTTTCTCCAAATTTTTATGATTATCAATTTAAACATTTTTTAAAAATATTTTTAATATATCTGAACGTTCTAAATGTCTTTTAGAATTTTTCCAATTTTCCTTAAAATATTTTGAAGACAAACAAATTTGCCTTCAAGACTAAAGAAAAAAAATTTTAGTCTCTTGAAACCTTCCATAAATTAAATCCAGCTTCCTGTTTCAAAATCTTCAACAATCTACATTGAAAAAATGGAATTTTTCACAAGTTTAAAAATAACTTGTAATTGTTTGAATAGTTGAAAATATTTAATAAGCATAATAGAATTTTTTGTCATTTTGATTAGATTTTCGTTTAAAATCCCTTTTTCAAAATAAAGAAATCATTAAAAATCTTAACAGGAATCTTGGGACAATTTTATTGTTCTCCTAAAACCTTTAAACATTCTTGAAAGGCTTTTCATTTTTACAAATCAAAAGAAAAAAAAATTAATCCGAAAAAATTGTTTTAAATCTTTCAAATTTTTTTCGACATATTTTAAAATCTTCAAAACTTAAAATTAACCTTTTAAAATAATATCTGAATAATTAAAAATTTTCCTAAAGTCTTATTGTCCGTTTAATAGCAAAATTAAAAAAAATATATATAAAATTTTTAAATAGAAAGTTATAAAATTTAAAAAAAGGTACTATAAAGTTATAAAAAATTTATAAAATTTCATCCAAGATAAGCTTAATTTTATTTCTTACATTACAGTCATCCAAAACTGTAAAATAATGTATATCTTCATTAAATTATTCTTCAACAGGACATAATTTAAACATTAGAAAAAAAATACAAATTTATTAATTATTCTTTTCTGTAGATTCGATTAAACAAATTATGATTAATAATTTCAAATCTAAATGCACTGACAGGCGAGAATAAATCAATGTGAAATGGATAAAATAGCAATTTGGAAATTATTCTGAAAATCCTATGTTGAATTCTTCAATCTTGACTGCTTAACTTTATGAGAAGTATGATGAAAATTTGACAATTTTTGATTAGGAATCAGTAATATAAAAAAATTCTTGACTTTTCATATTAGCAAGAGATAAAATTGAAAAAATGTACTTTTCAGTCAACAATTTAACAATTTTTAAAACACGTAATATTTTGGTAGATGTAAATATTATAAATAATTAAACTTACATTCTATGTGAAGCAATTGAACAGATGTAAGAATCAAGATTTCCACAACAATCTTCATATTTGCCAGCGATGACAAAATCTGATTTTTGAAAATTTTTTCAAATCAGGACTGACAAACTTTTCACGTTATCACTGCATTACGTACTAACTACTACAGGACTACTATGGTATTCTAATTCTGTATTTACCATGAAACTATGAGGAAGTAGTTTAAATAATCAAATGAAATGAAGACCCGGAAAAATAAAACAAATAGGAAATGATTTCTTAATGCTATTTGCGGTGCAGTTCACCTATTTTTACGATAAGATTTCCTGGAATAAATAATGAGATTTCAAAAACCTTATTTTTTATCAATTTTTCGTTTGCCGAATTATAATTACAAATTTATGTTTCCTATCCTGAATTTATTTCAAAATTGAAGATGAGATTTATTAAAAATTTTGACATATATATACTAAATAACTGCTTGTCATCAAAAATTATACTGAAAACACCTACAAATATTTACTTAAGAGGTTTTTTTCACTTTTTCAAAAAGTCATTTTTTAAACAATTACGTTGTTAACTGACATATATCCTTTATTATGAAAAAAAACAAAAGTCCTAGAGAAGAAGTTAAGGTAGTTCTTGATTCTTCTCGGCAATATCTCCAGGAGTTTTTTTCATTAAAAAAATATATATATTATTTAAACAATTATATTGTTTATATTTTTAGAAAATTTTATTTAACAATTGTGGTAAACAATTCAGAGTTGCTAAGTGAAAAATAACATAACTTGAAGTATCATGAATGAAAAAAAAATTTAAACAATGCAAAAAAGTTAGTTTAAACATTGTTTTTGCCCCCTCTACGCACACAGCCTTACGATATCCCATTGCGCATATGGATTTGATTATTTACCCT
>NC_046661.1:133917177-133921091 GCF_010883055.1 Belonocnema kinseyi
AAAAAATATATTATTTAAACAATTATATTGTTTATAATTTTTAAACATTTTATTTAACAATTGTGGTAAACAATTCAGAGTTGTTAAGTGAAAAATAACATAGCTTGAAGTATCATGAATAAAAAAAAATTTTAAACAATGCAAAAAAGTTAGTTTAAACATTGTTTTTGCCCCCTCTACGCACACAGCCTTACGATATCCCATTGCGCATATGGATTTGATTATTTACCCTTCATTATAAAAAAATTTCAAAGTTCTAAAGAAAAAGTGAAGATAGTTCTGGATTCTTCTCGGCAATATCTCCAGGTGTTTTTCATTTAAAAAAATATATATTATTTAAACAATTATATTGTTTATAATTTTTAAACATATATTTAACAATTGTAGTAAACAATTCAGAGTTGTTAAGTGAAAAATAACATAACTTGAAGTATCATGAATAAAAAAAAATTTTAAACAATGCAAAAAAGTTAGTTTGAACATTGTTTTTGCCCCCTCTACGCACACAGCCTTACGATATCCCATTGCGCATATGGATTTGATTATTTACCCTTCATTATAAAAAAATTTAAAAGTTCTAAAGAAAAAGTGAAGATAGTTCTGGATTCTTCTCGGCAATATCTCCAGGTGTTTTTCATTTTAAAAAATATATATTATTTAAACAATTATATTGTTTATAATTTTTAAACATATATTTAACAATTATGGTAAACAATTCAGAGTTGTTAAGTGAAAAATAACATAACTTGAAGTATCATAAATGAAAACAAATTTTAAACAATGCAAAAAAGTTAGTTTAAACATTGTTTTTGCCCCCTCTACGCACACAGCCTTACGATATCCCATTGCGCATATGGATTTGATTATTTACCCTTCATTATAAAAAAATTTAAAAGTTCTAAAGAAAAAGTGAAGATAGTTCTGGATTCTCCTCGGCAATATCTCCAGGAGTTTTTTTCATTAAAAAAAATATATTATTTAAACAATTATATTGTTTATAATTTTTAAACATTTTATTTAACAATTGTGGTAAACAATTCAGAGTTGTTAAGTGAAAAATAACATAACTTGAAGTATCATAAATGAAAAAAAATTTTAAACAATGCAAAAAAGTTAATTTAAACATTGTTTTTGCCCCCTCTACGCACACAGCCTTACGATATCCCATTGCGCATATGGATTTGATTATTTACCCTTCATTATAAAAAAATTTAAAAGTTCTAAAGAAAAAGTGAAGATAGTTCTGGATTCTCCTCGGCAATATCTCCAGGAGTTTTTTTCATTTAAAAAAAATATATTATTTAAACAATTATATTGTTTATAATTTTTAAACATTTTATTTAACAATTGTGGTAAACAATTTAGAGTTGTTAAGTGAAAAATAACATAACTTGAAGTATTATGAATGAAACAAAATTTTAAACAATTCAAAAAAGTTAGTTTAAACATTGTTTTTGCCCCCTCTACGCACACAGCTTCACGATAACCTATGGCGCATATGGATTTGATTATTTATCCTTCATTATAAAAAAAAAACAAAAGTTCTAAAGAAAAAGTAAAGATAGTTCTGGATTCTCCTCGGCTGTGTGCGTAGAGAGTGCAAAAACAATGTTTAAACTAACTTTTTTGCATTGTTAAAAAAATTTTTTCATTCATGATACTTCAAGGTATGTTATTTTTCACTCAACAACTCACTTTTTCTTTAGGACTTTTGGTTTTTATATTTTTTATTAAAATTCTCAATGTTATCTCAATCGATTTGAAACTCAACATGTCTATTCACAATTCGCAATAGAATATGAATATAATATCGCCTTTCAAATATCAACACCATAAGTATGTTCTATAGGATCCTAAAAAACCCCATAAGTCATTATGAAATTTATTTCGGTTTTTGAAATGCAAATTGTTTTTGGCACACTAAAGACCATTTCATACTGATCATTTGATGTTCACATACATTGCTTAAACAATTTATTATTGTTTTGAGCCATTTTCAACTGTTTGTCTATTTTTCATTAGGCGTGACTTAATAATTAATTAAATTCAGCAAAAAGAATTGTTTACAGAATTTATTATTATTAATCACTTTTTTTTTTGAGTTTTTTTTCCTTTTTTTTATTTAAAATAAATGTTTAAATTAATTATGAAATTAAATTGCAAGCAGTTTACTCATATATAAAAAAAGCAAATAAAAACTAAAAATACAAAAAAGCCCATATCTCGCAAAAAAGAGTAGGGCCGATTTTGATCCAAACGGATTGTAAAAATAGAAATCACAAGAAAACTTTCCCCGGAAACGGTTTTTGGATCCATTTTGGTCAAACTTCTTCATCATTCAAGACCACCCTGTGTGCAAGATAACCAATTAAGCAAAGAGAATATTATTGAAAATGATGATAAATTGTTTAAAAATTGTTTTTGTTAAATTGAATTAATTGTCCCTTCATTGCAATAATAATTATTTGATTAAAATTTTTCAAGCGGAACATTATCAATAATAATAATTAATTGTTCAAAAAATTAATTTGTTAGATTCTAATTAAGTATTTAACTTATTTTAATTGGAAATTTAAATAAAAGAAAAATAAAAAAAACTGCAATTTGGTAAAATTTGTCTAAGATAATATTATTAACAATAATAATAAACTGCTTGAAAAATCACTCTTGTTAACATTGATAAACTATCACCTCCATCTAATTAAATATTGGGCAACAATTGGAAGCTTTTTTTTAAACCACAACTTTCTCACTCTATTCTATCATAAAACTGTAAAAACAATTATGAATTGTTAAAAAATTTACTCAAACATATAACTTTTAGTAAGAAATGGTCTTTAATTGTTTTTTAACAAAAAAATTGGATTTATTTTTTTGTGGATTGAAACAAATTTTCGGCTTCCTGCTGCGCCGTAAAAATTAAAAAAAAAAAATTTTACGCCACCATACTGCACAGAGACTCACAAATGTACCTAATTAAATCTTTATTAGTGAGAAACATATGTTGAACGTATACAAAGTATGTAAATAATAATAAAATACTGTTGTGTAGCTATAATTTATTTTATTTAAGAAAATAAATTTATTCTGAAGAAGAAGGATTAAGTGGATTCATGTTTTTTTCAATTTTATATCTCAATCGTCAGTCAGTGATGTTTAGTCGCGTAAAGATAAAAAAAGAGATTATTATTAATTTGGAAAACGGTATTTCTCCTTTACCCAAGTGCGAAGTCACATACGGCCCAACATCGGCCCATAGTCGGCAAAAAAATTGCCGAAGCTCGGCTGCCATTATCGCGCCAATGACGGAATGATAACTATGTCCTGCACTTGGCAGCCAAGGTTTGGCTGCCATTGTCGGCCCAACACTGGGTACCAGTATTGGACCAAACTTGGCTGCCATCGTCGTGCCATTGCCGGATTGATAACTATGGCCTTGACTTGGCAGCCAGGGCTTGGCTACCATTGTCGTCCCAACACAAATAAAATTTCCAACCCTACAGGGTATCGAACCTACATCTGTATACCTAAATCTACCGCCTGGCAGTCGGGCTGCAGTTCAGAAAAGTTAAAGAACCAAATTTTAAGCTCTCTTTTTCGAATTATTTATTATTATGTGACGTTGTGTAAATGCAAAATACATAAAATGTTGACAGGAATATCAATACACTAATTTTTAAATAAATAATTTAAATCGATTACAATTTTTCTTCGCGTAATATTTTTTTTTCTTTACTGCTTTTTTAAATTTTTACGGCGCGGCGAGAAGCCAAAAATTTGTTTTAATCCACAAAAAAATAAATCCAATTTTTTTGTTAAAAAATAATTGAATTTGGATATGCCGAAAGCCCCATGAAGTTTAATACGTATTTCCCGTAAGAAAAAAATTCCATTTCGTAAATATAATTCAAAAT
>NC_046661.1:133921191-133940603 GCF_010883055.1 Belonocnema kinseyi
GTAAGGTCCAAGGTCAGCCATGAAACCGACACGCACTCTCGGGTTAACTGAAAAAATAGGAATTAGAATAGAGTTAGAAAGTCGTGGTTTGTAAAAAAAAATTTCCAATTGGTGCCCAATATTTAGTTAGTTTATCAAGGTTAACAAGAGTGATTTTTCAAACAGTTTATCATGATTGTTAATCATATTATCTTAGAAAAATTCCACCAAATTGCATTTTTTTAAACTTTTCTTTCAGCCAAATTTCCAATTAAAATAAGTTAAATACTTAATTAGGGTCAAGAAAATTAAATTTTTTAACAATTAATTATTATTAGTGATAATGTTCCGCTCGAATAAATTTAATTAAATAATTATTATTGCAATGAAGGGATAATTAATTCAAGTTAAGAAAAAGAACTTTTAAAACAATGACAGGAAATGCAATTTTTATCAATATTAACAATTTTTAATGACAGAACTTAACAAATTACATCGTGAACTTTGACAATTTTTCAATACATTTTTTTTATCTTTCGTGTAAGATTTGTTTATTAGGTGCTAAAACTAAGACTTGGTGAAACAAAGTGCCGATTCTGGGTCAAGTATCGGTAAAGAATCAACAAATTTAAATAACCAATATAGGCTCTCAGCACTGGCTCAACATTGGGCCGATTTAAATAAAACACGGTTTGCCGTGGTAAAAGTGAGACTTGGCCCTGGAATGTGCCATTACTGGGCCAGAATTTGGCTGATTCTCTTGAAACACTGTTCCCCGTACTGAAAGTGAGACTTGGCGCAATAAAGTTTAGATACTGGGCCAAGCATCGGTGGAGGATCGGCAAATATAAATAGCCAATATAGGCTGCCAGCACTGGCCCAACACTGGGCCGATTAAAATGCCAATATTGGCTTAATAACTTTAGCCAACCTTTGGCTGCCAAAATTGGACCAACACTGGGCCGTGTTTTCAAACGAAAATAAGTCTTAATCTTGTGCTCTAATGTGAATCATGGTCTTTCTAAATCTTTTAATTTTATCTAATCACTATAGAATGTTGAAAAAAGATATTTAAGCTGACTCAAAAGCATTTGATATGGAAACGCTTATGATTTTATTTGCTTCGAGTCGTTTTGTAAAAAAATATCCATGTGATGTCACATAACCACAAAAATAGCACAAAAAACGTTGTTTTCATCAATTCTGAAGCTACCCGTGCTGAAATTTTGATCTGAGCCTAGTCGGGGCCAGACCGAGCCGGATCGAGCCCATATCTGGATTCCTGGTCGTGGCCAAATCGTGATTGAAACGCGCCCCCAGGTCGGGGCCAGGTCGGAACTCCCGATCGGGAAACCCGATTGGTGCTCGGTTAGTGCCCGATCGGTCTTATAATAATACATTTTATGCATTTCGCAAATAAAAAGAGATTTATAAAGTATAAAGATTATTATTTATTTAATGCCAAAATGACCTTAAGTTAATTCTAGTTAACTAGAACCTAAAAAAATTGTTTTTTAGTGTAGGGTCCTCTGCTTTTCGACAGCTTTCCCAGTCTTTGGAATTTCCAATAATTGTTCCAATATGGCTTAGAGCCGCTTCCTCCGTCATTTCTGTGTTTTCGTCGCTCATGGAATTATCACTGATCGCTGCTTCTGCTTCTAAAAAAAAGTCAAATAAATAAATTATAAAACTCTTAAGCTGGCTGCTGGACTGAAAAACCGGAAAATGACTGGGAATTTGTTAGGATAGAGAAAATCCGGGAAATGACAGTGATTTTATTTTTCTACCGGAAATTTTGTAAATATTTAAAAAACAAATCTGCCTAAGTTCGATTTCAAAATTTTTAAAAATAATTAATTGGATTTTTATCAATTTCAATGACGACATCATTCATTTCACAATGCGTGATTTAAAAATAGTTTACATTAGAAATTTTTCATTTTAGGTTTTTATTTTTAATTTAAAGAATTTCAAAATGCAGTCTTGAAGACTTAATAAACTAAAAATTAAAACCGTTTGAAGTTGAGAATTTTGTATAAAAAATATTGTCTTTATTAACAGCAAATATAAATAAATAATTTTAAAAATGAATCTGCAATTCAGGTATAAAAAGGGACCAATGGTTCACTTTACAAAACGATTCGAAATCCGGTCAAGATTCAGGATTTCCAAATTTTAACGTGGAAAAAATTAGCCGTTTCAATTCGAAATCTTAGTCATTAAATAATGCAAACGTCTGCCTAAAACTTCATAAGCTATTTTTAAATTAAAAATAACTTCATAATAATGTATTTGTAATTAAAGGCTTTAATTAAATTAAAAATATTGTTTCAGTTCGAAATAATCAATTTTTTATATATTCGATTAAACTTTTTTTAATTTAAGAAAAAAGAATAATTATTTCATATTTAGCAATATTTGACTGTCCATTTGAGAATAATTAATTGAAACCAAATATTTTTAAGTTAACAATTTGAAACTGAATTGTTTGATATAGAAAGCCTTGAATCCTTAAAATTTTGAAGAGCTTTTAAACTTCGAACGTTACAATTCTGATGGTTCTTTTTTTAAAAAATGTTACATTTGTAAGTGGAATTGTTGAATTTTGTTGTTCAAATATCAATTGTAAACTTAATAATCGCACAGAAAAAATTAAATTATTTTAGAACGAATTTAGATGTTTTAAAAAGATTCAAAATTAATTTCAAGCTTGAAATGATTTCAAATAATTTAAAAGTTTCAAAAGAATAAAAACTTCTTGGTACGATTCGTAGGAAAATTGAAAATAGTTTTACAGTTTGAATATTATTTAAAAATAATATTCAAAAAGATTTTAAGATTTCCAAAATTGTTAAAAAAGAATGTGAAAGATTTTAAGAATTTTCTTTAATTTTGCAGGGGTTTCGAAATGTTATAAGGAACTTTCTATTCATTTTAAAATTTATTTTAAAATTCTATAAAAAAATTTAAAATAAGTTTAACGTTAAATAAATTTAAAACAACTTTTAGATTTCTCAAGATTTTGAAATAAAATTTTAAAGCCTTACAAGGATGTTTAAAGTATGTAGGATGGAAATAATGAAACTTCTAATTTAAGAAGTGTAAAGTTGAACAAATTTAATTTCTCAATTATTAACGTATTTAGCTTGAAATTGTTTAAAATAATATAATTTCTTAAATTTTAAAGTTCACTGATTCTTTAATTTACACCTTTGAAAATGATAACGTGAATTTTTATTTTTAGAATTGAATCTGACTCTTTGAACTCATTTTTCTTTAAATTCTAAATTTTGCAGTTTATATGCATTTCATGTTAAATTGTTCAATTGAAAAGTGTTAGAGCCTTTCATTTTTTACGTTTAAATTATTGAGCAATTCAATACAAAATTTTTTAATTAAAAAACTCTTACAATTCAATTTCAAAAGTTTAAAATTCAATAGTTTAATTTTGAGTGCTTTAATTGGTAGTTTTTTTTGTTACTGCAAGTGGAAAAATTTTTAGCTATAGAGTTCAAATTTTCTAATTTTATTGATCGTGAATAATGTTTGTGAATCTAGAAAAAACCAGGAATTTTCGTCTTTGATTAAAACGGCTACACTAAACTGTGTTCCAAATATTTGTTTCTCAACTTACTTCATACTTTTTTGTCGTTTGTAAAGCTTCGTGAGTTTTAGAACATTTCTTAGATGAAATCCTAAAACTTCGATCGCAGGCATAATTTTCAGTATCAGAATCAGTACCTGATTGTGGATTTTCATCGAATTTTCCTGGCGAAAATTAAAATGATTCAGAAATAAATGTCAAGTATCGGAAAATTAGATATATATTAGGGGTTTAATTGTTACAAGTATTGTTATGAGAAGGTGTCCTTAATGTATTTTGATCATGAATTTATTATTTTAAAAAAATCTGAAATGCACTTTCGATTTTATCACATATTCTATTATGATAAGATCACTATTTTTGGAGATTACCTATTTTGACTAATATTAGTCAACATATTCTATTATAATATAAAAATATAAAACTGTATAAAAAATATAATAAATACATTAATAAAATGATTGACTTTCCAGTGATAAAATGATTTTACCTAAAATTGCGTTAATATCAGCCGGAAATTCATTTTCAAGTGGATCCAAATATTCTGGTTCGTCCAAATTCATCAATTGAACGAGTTGGATATTGTTAACTTCTGGATGACTTATATTTCCATCTATAATAATTACATTCGTATTGATTAAAAAATAAAATTTAATTGATGATCACTTTATTTGGGGTTAGGTTTCAATTAGCCCTAGAGCTTAATTACTCACTTCCATTTTCCTGTCGCACGTTTCGAGGTATACTAGTTAGTGTCCGGTGCCTCCGAGCACGTGGCGTACTTGCCTTAGGCATTTTCAATCATTTATAAAATATTATAAACGAATAATATTCCAATTTCACTGCACGATCAAAAAACAATAATCATCACTAATTCTGTGAGCGCATGGGGATGGCTTTACGGTAGGAGATTGGTCTGGCCTGATGTGGCCCCAATCTGGGCCACTGAATTCTTCTGATCAGGGCCAGACCGGGAATCCCGGTCGGGGCCAGATCGGTATTAAGTATGAAATCGTACGATTTCTGGACACGAAAAAAAATTGTTCGTACTGATACATCTCCGAAATAAATTAGTCTATTGCAAAGGAATTAGAACTTATTAGTAACCTTTTAGCAAAAAGCGCAAAAAGCAAATGACAGATGGGAATCTCAAATAAAAATGGAGCGATTGCAAGTCAAAAGATTATCCCGTCTGCGGTAGTCTCAATCAAATTCACGTAAAGACCGTTGCAGAAATCTCGTTCTGGCCCCAATCGGGGCCAGACCAGTCTAGGTCGGGTCCTGATCGGGAATCCTGGTCGGAGCCAGACCGCGCATGAAACACACGCTCAGACCGGGGCCAGGTCGGGACACTCGATTGGTAAACCCGATCGGTGCCCGATCGGTACGCGCTGAGTCTCATTATAATCCATTCATGAATTTCACAAATGGAGTTTTAATATAAATAAACAAGAAACTAGCGAATAGTCCTCTCCTTTTGAAGGCCACCTTAATATTTTGAATTTCCAATTAAGTTATTTTAAGATAAAATTAACGTACTACAGGCACGAAAAGAAAAGGTTTCAGAATACGAAATTGAATTATACTTTTGAAAATCGTAAAATTATTGTGAATGGTATCAGTTTCGAGGAAAGGGTTTGTTTTGTATGTAAAAAATGGATGATAACTAGAAATATTTTAAGCAACAATTTTAATTCCTTGAAATAATGTTGCCTATAAAACTTGTTAACAAATTAGAAAAAGTTTTTTCGCAAAAAGATTTCCTACAACTTGACATTTTTGAATGATTCCAAAGAAAATCATCGGGCAATGAGTTGTGATTTGCGATCTATTAACATTTTATTGCAAATACATTCAATTTTCTGTCAATTGCATTACTTCTTGAAAAATTCAAGAAGGTGGTTATAGGTAATTTTTTTGCCAAAAAATTGCGCCATCATTTATTAGATCGTTTTATTTTTTAAATCGGTTAAGAAGACATATACACCAAACAACTTTTAAACAAAAATGAAAATTTTCGAATTAAATATTTCTGTTTGTTTTAAATATTATTTACAGAATATGCATTTAATTAATTTTTATCATTATTAATTCATTTCGCCATAATGGACATCTTTATAAGTTGAAATTGCATTGTTTATAATAAAAAAGAAAAAAAACTTCGTTTATCATTTTAAAATTCGCGCGAAACCAATCAGATGCCGATTGCGACGCATGCGCAGTTGAGTAACTAGTTCTTGCTGGAATGTCATGGAAATTTGTCCTTAATGTATTTCTGTATTAAATTTATTATTAATACAGAATCAAAGTATCAATAACATACTCGATTGTATCACCTATTTTACTCTTATAATTTAAAAACATTACAATTTTGTGCATACTGCAATTCATTTCTTGTCAATAGATTTGATGATTCTAACTCTACATTAAATCGAAAAACCTTGAGTTCTATAATAATAATTGAAAACAAAAGAAATCAATTTCATCATATAATAATATTTGACTCATTTGATGGTGAATATACTAATTTTACGTCAAACAATTTAATTAATTATTAATTTATTTGAGGTTAGGTTTCAATGAGCCCGCATAGTGTAATTACTTACTCTCATCTTCCTCGCACAGGTTTCGAGGTCTACTTACTGGTGTTTGGTGCCTCTGAACACGTGGCTTACTCGCCTTATGCATTTATAAACATTGCTAGAATATTTTAAACGAGTATTATGAATACAAATTTCACTGCACTACCAAAAAAAAACAAGCAGCACTAGTTCTTCGGGCGCATGAAGATGGCGTTTCAGTAGGAAATCGGTGTGGCCCGGTCGGGTCCAGGTATGGGCCACACGGCTCTACCGATCAGGGCCAGATCGGGAAATCCGATCGGGGCCAGATCGATATTACGTTTGAAATCGGGCGATTTCTGCACGGGGAGTGCGAAGATTTCCTTGAGTTTGCCGTGATTTCCAAGAGTTCTCAAAGTTCCTCAGAGAGGAGCTGCCGAAGCTGAAAGAGCTGGAAATGGATGATTTGTAAGAACTGAAGAATAATTATGAACTGAAGATGACTCAAGAACTAAGGTATTAGAAGGAAGAACTGAAACAAAAGTATGTGCAACGGAAGCAGTAGGATTCCGTCCATCTAGGCGTGGTTTTTTACTTCCAGAAGATTCTTCCACATCTAACTTTGTAAAAAGAAAACGCGTTACTTATTTTTAAATGTAGCGGTAAAGACAAGGCATTAAAATCAGGCCCTATAATTGCAATATTTATCAAGGTTTTAAAGTTTCGTGTAGATATTTCAGTTCTGCTTTACTGAGAGTGCGACAATGTGACACACCCGAGAAAAACCATCTGTTGACATTGTGCCGCACTGTAACGCATTAATTTTTAAACTCTCAAAAATATTAAACACGACGAAAAGAAATTAATATTTACTTGTTAGTAGGTTAGAAAACTTTTTAAAAAAATAGCATGGACAATCAAGGGACAATTTTCAAAACCGCCACATTGGGTTATATTTAGGGCTCTTAGTGCACCTAGTTTATAGTTTCCAGAAATAATAATATATGGCATTTGACTCTAATGGAAATTTGTTTTGTTTCAATAAAGCTTTACAAGGTGAAAATTTCATAAATTTGTTTGATTCGCTATTGATGAGTGTCTTATATAACGGAGTGGTGCTGTGGGGTTGGAAGGTAAGTGAGGAAGTAAATAGGATATAGGAGAGGTATGTAAAGTGGAGACTGGGGTTGGCAAGGAATACGTTGAACTATATCGTCAGGAGGGAGACAGGAAGAACGAGTTTAGGGAGTAGAACAGGGAGTCGAGCATGTAAATATGAGGAGAAATTTTTGGAAGAGGGGGGAAGTAAATTGGTTAGGGAGTGTTGGTGGGAGAAGGAGGACAGATTTAGTGGTGTAAAGATGGAGGTGGAAAGGGAAAAGTATTTTAGAACGAATGGATTGCAGATGGATGAAGTTAGCAGAAGGCACGAGAAAGGAATAAAGGTATATGAGTTGGTTCAAAAGAATGGCATGGAGAAAGAGAAGGCAGAAGGAGATCAGAGAATAAGAGAGTCAGGGTTTAACGGGAACTATGTGTGGATTATGGCAAGGGAGAGAGCGCAATATTTGTGTGAGAAAGGAGAGCAAGGTAGTCAGAGACTTATAGCGAGAATGACATGCGGTTGCAAGAAAGGTTATAATAGGTTCTGGCTTTCTAGAGAGAAGAGAATGTGTGAACTGTGCGGGAAAGGAGATACAAAAGTTGAGCACTGGTTGGAGGAGTCGAAAAGGTGGAAGGGTGTGAGATAAGCATGGACGTATTGTTGTATGAAAGGGGTGACAAAATGGCAGTACCATGGGTGAAGGGGGTGTTGGGTAAGATGGAAAAAAAGAGAAGGAAGGAGGAAGAGGAATGGAGAAGGAAAGATTGTAAATAGGAGAGGCAATAGATGTAAGAAAAATGTAAATATTGTAAATAGTAGTTAAGTATTAGGTGTTAGCCGCGGAGACAGAGGTTGGTAATGCGAGGCATAGCGATAAAAGAGGGAAATGCGTGCGAGGCGAGGCGCAGCGAGGAAGGTTGGGCTATAGAATCGAGCGGATTAACTACAAGGTGAGGATGGATGGTACATTGTAAGAAATATTTGTAAGAAAATTTTGTAAAAAAATGGAAGTGTAAGCAAGTTAATTTCTCAAGGCCAGCAGGCTGAAAAAGAAACGTTTATCTATCTATCTAGGTGAAAATTTCATATTCAAAATTATCACATTTTTCTTCGAATAAATTTTTTTCATGGTAATTAGCATTCAAATACCAGCATATTAATCTTGAAATATTTTCAATATCGGATCTTTTATGAGCGGAATCAAACAATATTTCAGACATGAAATAAAAATGTTCAAACTGTCCTATTTATTTTTAACAAAAAGTCACTCTTTTACCATAAAAGATGACTTTATAACGAAATACTTGAATTTTCAACAAGATAAATAAGTTTCCGACAAGTAATTAAATTTTGACCCTAAAATATGAATTCTTGATAAAAAAAATGATTTCTTAACAAAGTATTTAAAAAAAGTTGAATTCTTCAACAGAGAAGATTAATTTTCAAAAAAACCTTTGTATTTTCAACGGAAAAAGGTTAAATTTCTACTAAAACATATACATTTTTAAATCGAAAACAAATTTTCAAATATTTTTTTCATATTTCTAGACAGAAAAGGTTTTAATTTCACCTATCAACATTAAAATATAATTTTGAAGGAAGAAGTAAATTTCCTATAATTTCAGTTGACTTTTCAAAACCAAAATTTGAATTTGAAACTCGTAAATTAAAAAAATCGTTGAATTTTCAATCGGAAATGATGAATTTTCACCATATTTTTGGATTTTTGACCAAACAGTTTCATTTTTATCCAACAAAGATGCAGTTTCTACTAAAATGGATGAATTTTTCAATTAAAAAGAAAAAATTTTTAAAAACAAAATTTAATAATTTTCCCTGAGAATTACTAATTGAAAACAAAAATGTCAAACCTGTAATATGTTTGACCTTGAATTTTACATAAACTGAATTAAACAATTTCATATTTCAAGTTGAATTATATATATTGAATTTTTCAAAAACAAGAATAAATTTTTGATTAAAAAGACGACTTTTACCAAAATACATGCAGTTTTTACCAAATAGTTGAGTTTTCCTGAAAAAAATAATATACTAGTTTTCAATTTTTGACACTCAAATATGGTTTTTCTAACAAAAAAGTTTATTTTTTTCAAAAATTTTAATTTTCAGAAAAAGTTTCAATTCTAAGCAAGAAGTGATAAGTATATGCAAAAACATAAATTTTTAACACACATTTATTTTTTAACGTAAGAATTCAATTTTCTATCAAAGTGTTGAGTCTTGAAATTGAAATTAATATTCTATTCTATGTAATATTCTATTTGATTTAGTTTAGCCTGAAGAATTTTCCTTTTTAACCAAAAGGGAACTTCTAAGAAAGACAAGTTTTCAATAAAATGCATTAACTTTTAATAAAGGATAATAAATTCTGTCAAAAACTTAAATATTTACATTTTCTGTTAACAAATTAAGTATAAATAAAAAAAACGGATTTTCAATCAAGTATTTACATTTACAAAGGAAAATGCATTTCCCAAAAAAGATTTTTCAACCCAAAATATTATTCAAACAAAAATGAAATTGTTAAATGTTCAAACAAAGAGATCGATTTTTATAGCAAAAAGGGCAAATGATCAACAAAATGGGAGGATTCTTAACTAAAACTATGACTTTATCTCATAAATGTTAATAATACGTTAATTATGACTTCTTCCAATTTTTTAACTTTTTGTTTACTTTTCATTTTGAGTAAAATGCTCTTTAATTTAATATAGCAAAAATAATTATTTCAAATAATTGTTAATGTTAATAGCTATCTTCTTCTATATTATTCTAGATAGTTGCGGTTTCTTTTTTCAGAAACTTTGAACTTGTTGTCAATTTTTTAATTCAAGTGAAGTAAATAAAAATAATTGATAAATTAACAGCGAAAACTAGAATAGTTTCATTTTCAGTTGAGGAAATAAGTTTTCAAGCAAATAACATTAATTTGCAACAAAATAGTTAATTTTTTAATCAAGCCAATACATTTTCTACAAAAATCATTATATAAATAAAAAATAATTTGACAAAAACTTTCGTCAGTAGTACAAAAAAATAATTTTTATTTTAAAAAAACTTATTTTTGACCAAATCAATAAATTTTGAACAAAAAGATTAATTTTTTACCAAAAATTAATAAGAGGAGGAAAATTCAATGATAAATAAAAGAGAAAGTTTCAATAAAATATAGACATTTTTAAACAAGTAGTAGAATTTTTAACTAAGAGATTGATGTTTAAACAAACGTAATTACATTTTTGGTTCAAAAATTAATTGTTGATAACAAACTAATTTTATAGCCAAAGTAATGAATATTAACCAAAAAGATTAAATTTTGGCTCAAAAATAATAATTTGTAATAAAATGTATAAATTCTTAACTAAAATGTTCAATTTGCAACTGCAACAAAAAAATTCAACCAGAAACAGAATAGTAAAATTTTAAGTTAATAAAACAATTTTTTTAAATGTAACAAAATTGTTTAATTTCTAAGACAAAAAAATCTCAAATTAAATTATCATTTTGCAATCAAACTCAAAATATCTTTAAAAAATTTAATTTTTGTACATACGACACAAGCTTAGAAAAAAGAGAATTGAACAAAAGTCGAGTTGAAAATAAAAACAAAAATTTTGGACAAAGTATACAAGCTATGGGATAAATGAGTAAGTAGACAAAAGTTTCTCTCCAAAGAAACAAGTGAAAACTCATCCAAATTTGTTTTCCGAGCAAAGGGGACAATAATTTTTTTATTTGATATAGATAATTAATTATCTAGAAGAAGCATGAATTTTGAAGTTTTAAATTTTTTCTAAATTAATTCATTTTCAACAAAATAATTATATTTTTATCATAATAATGGAATTTTCAATATAAGAAAGATAAATTCCCAGTAACAAAGTTTCATAGTTTATATTGAAATGATGAAAGATTAAATTTATTTTAAAAAAAACATAATTCTAAAAACAAAAAGAGGACTTTTCTGCAAATAAAGATTTTTTACTTAAAAAGGAAATAAAAGTTCATCTAAATTGTTTAAACTTCAAATCAAAAGTAGAATTTTCTCTACAAAAGTTAATATTTCAAACCAAAAATTCTATCAAAAAAGATGAAGTTTCTCTTAGAGCAGATGAATTTTTATTTTAATAAAATTGTTAAGCAGCTATATATTTAATTCAAGAAAGAATTACGAAATAGTTCAATTTCAAACAAAATAGCAGAATTTTCAACCAAAAAATATGACTTTTCAACAAAATTGTTGAATTTTTAACCAAGCAGTTGCATTTTTATTCAAGAAAGATGTAATTTCTGCTAAAGTAAGTAAATCAGCAAATTAGCAGATGAAAAAAAAACTTAAAAATAGTTAAATATTCATCCAAAGAATATTTAAGTTCACTTTACAACACCAGAATAATAAGTATAAACAACAAGTTAATTTTCTGCTCAATGATCAAATTTTTAACTAAAAAGTATGAAAAAATTTATTAAAACGGGTGAATTTTTAAATAAATAAAAAAACAATTTTCAAAAAAGAGATAAATTTTCGTTCAAAAAAATATCAATATAATTTTTAATTCAAAAATACGAATTTTTTAACAAGAAGAAAATTTTCTAGAAAATAATTGAATTTCCAACAAAACAGTTGCATTTTTATCCAAGGCCGATGCAATATTTTCACAAAAAAGTTGAACTTTCAAATCAAGCAGACAGATTTTCAAGAACAAAAAAGTTTTTATCCAAAAGTGATTTTGTTAAACATGTCAGTAAGAGAGTATGAATTTTAAACCAAAGTTTAATGTTCTGCAAGGATAGTCGAATTTTCAACCTAAAAAGACGAGTTTTTAACAAAAGAGTTGAATTTGCAACAAAAAAGAATTTTTCTCTGAGAAAATTGTTAAATTTTCAGCCAAATAATAACATTTATAACTAAAGGATGATCTTCAGAAGAAAGTGCAAAAAGTATGAAAATAACGCATGCCTTTTAATTTTGTTTATAATAATAAAATTAAATAAGCAACACCTTCTTTTCCTTATTTATATGCTTAAATTGTAATTAGAGTTGATTTATTTAGGACTCTGATGCTCTGTAGTTATAGAAAAATACCTTTAAGGCGTTTTATCATAACGAGTCAAATTTATGTTTGTCCATTAAAAAAATAAATAAAAGTAGATTTGATTAATTTTTTTTCATTTATATCTGTCGGATATAATAATTGATTAATTTATCAATTTGTTTAACTGGTTTTAAAATTGTTTCATTTTACCATTATTATAAAATTGTTTCCGCTTTTAATATTGGGAAATAAAAAAAATAAAGAAGACGAATATGGGTTTTACCTACCTTAAATGCACAGAGAAAAATCGTTTAGTGTGTTTGACCTATTTTTCAGTTTTAAGAAATTGCAAACTCACTGTTTCGAACAAAATTAATTCTGTGAAGCAATCCGGTTCTTTTTTTAAACTCTACGTTTTATCGTCTTTTTCATTTTTATAGCTTTTTTTAAAATCAATTATTTCATCCTTAAATAAATTCATATATTTTAACAAAGTTAGTATTTATTCAATAGGCAATTATTGGACGACAATATTAAATGAAATAAATAAATATGAATATTTTCTCTATAAAAAATGGTAAATTTTCATTGGAAGATGTATAGTTCCTCTCGGTGTTCACGATTATTTTAAATGTTTTTTTTATGTTTTTAAATTGTTACTCTCTTTAAAAGAATTTATATTTTTTCTATTATTTTGAAGAAACTTTTCCTTTTTCCCTCTCTCTCTCGGCTTTTTTCTCTTAAATATGAACTAAATTAATAGAACCCAAGAAAAAATCCCAAATATTTTTGGTTAAAAGTTCATTCTTTTTAATAAAAAATATATTACTATCATATTTAGTATGGCATTCATCTGGTAAAAATTCCACTGTTCAAATGAAGATTGAAAAATTCATTTCTTCTGTTGAAACTTGAAATATTTTGTTGAAAAGTCATTTCTTTTCCTTACAAATTAATTTCTGTAACTAAAGCTTTATTGGCACAATTTTTATTTAAAAATTCAAACATTTTTTTTAAAAAGTCTGCTTTTGATTGCATTTAATTTTTCCTTTAATCGAGTTAAAATAATTCTTGTTGTAAAATAGCAACTATTACCGCATTCATTGTTAAAAATTAATTTTGTAATTGAGCTTCATTAAAGCAATTCAAGAATTATATCAACTTTTGCACACGATGTTAAATTTTCAATTAAAAAATATCAGATTGTTGCATTCTGATCCAAGAAATTTGAAACTTCTATTAAAACAGATGAATTTTTAATTCATCGGGACAAATAAAACAAATTAAGTAAATATCCTAGGAAAATAGTTAAATTTTCAGCTAAATAATAAAATCCAGAACTAAAAATATAATCATCTGGAGAAAGCAAATAAAAAAAATACAAGGCAATTAAATTACTGACAAGAATATTAAATCATTGTTACCGCAAATCTTCATTTTTATAATTCACAAATTGTTCACTAATCAATTTTTCATTTTACCTGCTCAAAGCCCTTCTAAAATTTTTTGTTCTAAATCCCTCACTTTGCCCTAGCCAATAAAATTTCTTGACCTTTTTCTGAAATTTTCTTTGGCTGGGTGTATTTTTAACTCACCAGATTTCTTTAGTGCGTAAAGTTAAATCCATAATTATTTTCTGTATGATTATTGCGGTAATGAATAGTAACAAAATCTCTTGACCCCCACCCCCTCCCTTAAGCAGTAACAGTAATTTATTTACGTCTATGTTAGGTTTTTAGATATCCCGAAGAACAAGTGTAATCCGTAAACTGTAAATAAATAGGGGTATCTTGGCGTGCACGTGGTCTTGGTTTAATGACAGCACAAAGTTTGGCGACGTCCCTACGACATCGTTACGACTTCTTTACGACAACTTTACGACATCCTATGTCCATGTCGTTAAGGTGTCTTTACGATATCGTAAATAAATCGTATGATTTGACGATGTATTTATTATATCGCAAAGACGCAGAAACGGCATGGATATAGGATGTCGTAAAGTTGTCGTAAAGATGTCGTAACGATGTCGTGAAGATGTCGCCAAATTTTTTTTCCACTGGGAGGTCCTGCTAGGGCTGTTAGATCTTGATTTGTAAGATTATGAGGACCAAGATCAAGAAAACTATAGTCATCAGAAATAGTAGGATTTTGAGGATGCTGTCTTTGTGCGCGTGGCCAGTTTCTTACTTCTGCCTAGCCGGCTTCTAAAAGGCACTTGATACTCGTGTATTCTCTAACCGTTTTTAACGGGAACCTTCCCTTACTGGGTACTGTCCGGAATTTGGAAACAGAAATTGAATATATTATTGGCAATGACGTTTGCTCTAACCAGTCCCAACCGGACACTATCCGGCGATCGAAAACAAACCGGTTAGGTGAAGCTTACAACCCGGGGACGAAATTCGATTATTAGCTGGTTAAGACCCGGTTAGGAATCGGGTACAAATATTACAGGATGCTGGATAGAAACCGGTGAGGTGTCGGTTACAACTCTAGGGCAAAATCAGGTTAGAGACCATTAAGGGCCGGTTAAGAAACAAGTAGGAATATTACGATGACCCAGTTACCTATAAATCTTTTATTCCCTAAGAGTTATTAAAATTTTTCCTGAATTTTTCATTTACTTCAAAAAATTAAAAAATTTCCTAAAAATCTTTCAGTTTCTTATTTTTTAGTTTTTGAAATATTTCAAAAACTTTTCAAATGTCGCTTAAAATTAATTTTTCGAATTAAAAACTTATTTTAATTTTCCCGAAAAAAAATTAATTTCAATTGATAATAATAAATTCAAATTTTATTTAAATTTTTCTGGAACAAAATTTAGTAAGTTTAAAAGATATTCAGAAGTTTTCAAACGATTCAAGAATAATTATAAAACTTTTTTAGATTTTTCAAGAATTATTTAAAGTTCCGCGAAAATGAAAAACATTTTTTGACCGTTCCTAGGAAAAATCAAAATTATTTTATATCTCGAAAAATCGATTTTCAGAGGTTATTTTAAAAGATTTCAAAAATGTTCACAGTAGAATCTGAATGGTTTTAAGGCAACTTTTTTAAATTTTGCAAAATAAATAAGGAATCCAGGAAAATTTTTTATAATTTTAAAAAATTGGAAGGTTTATAAGGTCTGAAATATGATTTTCTAAAACTTTTAAAAAGAGTTCAGAAGATTTTTAAGGAAATTGTTTTAATGTAAAAAAGGAATAAAATAAAAACGAATAAAAAATCTAGTGAATTCAAGGAATATTTAGTAGAGTAAAAGAGATTCAAGATTAATTTTAAACTTTAAAACAATATTAAACGTATAGATTGTTGAAGATGTCATAACTAAGCTTTAGGAGCTTTAAAATAATTTCGGAAGCTTTTAAGAGAATAAAAAAGTTTTCCTAACATTTCTGGAAAAATTTAGAAGATTATGAGGTAATTTAAAAAAATTTTTGAATGATAAATGAAAATTTTGAGAAAAATTTCAGTCAGTGAAAAATATTTTTAGGAATTTAAGACGTTTTAAATCAATGAGGAATGTTTAAAAACTGGGAAAATTTTTTGGAATTTTATCCAATATTTCTTGATTCCTTCCCAACTTCTAAAAGTCCTTAACATTTTTTAGAAAGACTGGAATTTATCATAATAGTTTCTCAAATTATATAACATAATCAAATTTCTTTAAAATCTTCTAGATTCTTTTCTGACACGATCGAAATATTCGAAAAAGAATTTTTTTAATTTTCTTAAGCATCATGTAAATACTATATTTGTATAAATTTAAAAACAAACTGATAATAATAATTTTCTTGTTCTTAATTCTTTGAAATTTTTTTCAAACCAAATTTATTGTAACCCTTCGTTAATAACTTTCGAATAAATTGCGTGTTGTCAAAGATAAAAAATATTTTCTAATGGACTTTCCTTAAGAGTGACTGTACACGTTTCAAAATATTTTATCTTCCTTTCAAAGCTTGTTTGTTTAAAAAATATTATATGATGTATCATACTTCTTGCTTGTGACATTATATTGTTTAACGGAAGTGAAAAAAAATTAGTTCTTTATCCCTATATTTGAAAGTTTGTAAATATCCAGGACTTACACAAAATATATAATAAATTATGAATTAATAATGAATCAAATGGTTTGCCTTATTTTTAAATTAAAAAATAGTTAATAAATAAATAATCAATTAACTATGTTCAGGAGTTCTAAATGTGGTCAATTGAGGTATTTGTAGGAATTTAATAATTCGCTTATTTCAAAAGTCAGTCTCAATGTCGGTTAATTTTAGTTTCAAGTATTTTTAAATTTGCAAAAGGATTCATATTATCTAAACAATTTTTTCTTTAAACTTTTTTTGTTAATAAAATAAAATTATTTTTAAAGCATTTGGAAATTTCTGACACTTTGAAGTAGCTTTTGATAAAATTGAAAGTTTTCTTGAAATTCTTCAAAATTCTGAATATCTTAAAACAATTATCTGAATCCTTCAGATCATTTTTGTGCTTGGGTCCCAATCGGTTATCGAGTTTTATTGAGTCTTAAGTTGTTAGTAAGAAAAAATATTTAACCCCAAAAAACAGATTTTTAATAAAACAGTTCCATTTTCCAGAAATAGATGAAGTTTAAAAAAAAAAAAATATCAAAGAAAATAAATTTTTAGCAAAAGAGTTAATTTAAAAAAAAATGTTTTTTTAAACGAAACATTAATTTTCAAAAAACGAAAGGATGTGAATCTTACAAAATATGAAATTTTAACAACCCAGTTAAATTTTCAACTACACAATAATTACATTTCCTACCAAACTGTTGAATCCTTAACTAAACGTGATTAATTTAGACCCAATTAGTTGAATTTGCAATCAAAGAGGATGAATCTTAATCGAACAAGAATAATTTTTAGCAAAAAATATTTTTTATTTTATTTTATAAATCATTAGTCGATTGAATAATTGCTTGAAAGCGCAACATTGAAATTTCACTACACTTTTCTATTACAGCTGCGAATGGATCATACCAATTTCAATAAAATAAAAATAAATCGTCGAAGGAATTGCTAATAATGTTCTCTTTCCTTATTGGTAGAAAGTTTAGTTTTTTGTTCTGAAATATTTATTCATTCATCAATTTTTTATTTGGAGTGGCTTAATAATTATTCAGGTTAAGCGAAAATAATTGTTTAAACGAACTAATATTATTAATAATCATCTTCATCTATCTTAATGCCAGCTAGTTGCGGTTTCTTTCTGAGATTTTTGTCCACTTTCACTTATTGAGGTAATAATTAATGCAAGTTAATACAAGTAGTTGTTTAAACAATGTATTATTGTTTACAACTATGTTGTTTCGAATAAGTGCCAGAAAGTTTCGGATTTTCAGAAATGTTTAACTTTGCATTGCATTTTTAGTTAGAAACAAATAATGAAGTAACATTAGAGAGAAACTTATTTTAAACAATCTCTTGCTCTATTGTAAATATATTTTTCTGGAAAGGAGGTCTAAATTTAATGATTAATTAATGAAATTTCTTGCAACATTAATTTATTAACTTTGATTTTATATTTAACACACTTTAATTGAACATTGGAAAATTGTTGAAAAAACTGCAATTTTCTCGCGTTATTTTAAAAGAAAATTGCTAAAAACAATAATAAAATGTTAACAAAATTTTCCTTAATATTTCTCCCGCATTCGTGCACAGATCTTTTAAAATCAAAGGTCAACGGTCCAAAAACTGTAATTTTGTGATTGTGAATTCTCTTCTGTTAAAGCTCTTTTGGCTTTAACCAACACATTCCCATTACGTATTTCGTGCTTCGCACTTGATTTTGTCCAAAATGTCAACTTTTCCACATTATAGACAACACTTTCATATAAAGTATAATACATTTTTTATATAACCCTGTCTGGGATTGGTCATTAAAATAATGCAAAATAAAGCGCAAAATATATTTATCATGATTGTTTTAATATTTGTTTCTTATTTTGCTTTAAATTGTATTCTAAGTTGCGCTGAAACATAGGATCCTATGCCCTCTTCCGTCTTTTCTGTTCTTTATCCAAAAATTAAATTTTTAAATTTTGATCATATCTTTACGATTGAAAGAAAATCTACTCGTCCTATCGATAAATGATTAATAATAAATTTATAGATCTTTTTGACGAACAACTTTTCCCTGTTAATTTTAGTTAGCGCTTGTGTCGTTTTTTCGAAAAAATTTAATTTAAAAAAAAAAATCCGTAGCTTGTGCCGTTAGTCCAAAAAAATTTATTTTTTATTTTTAATCTCGTTTTTTACGACTAAAAACAAAAACCACGCACCTTATCTTCAGCACGTATTCTACAAAAACTTTTCTAAAATTTAAATTGTTCTAATATCAAAAATAACTCAAAATTGTCAGTTGACAATCCGCGTGCACCGGATCGAGCATCAGGTAATTTAATATGTATTCTACGAGAACTCTTTAAAAGTTCAAAAATTAAAGATAACAATAAAAATTGCAAATATTGAGTTGGAACAATTTAAACTTAAAAAATTAACATGTTTAAAGGGTTCTAATCGAATACGTATTAAACTACCTAGTGCTCGATCGGGTGCAACCGGAACATCGACTTACAATTTTCAGTAATTGCGGTTGTTGTAACAATCCAAATTTTGAAAAAGTTTTCGTAGAATACGTGCTAACTGCAAAGCGACCTGAAGCGCGACCTGGTGCACCCTGGTCTTTGACTGACTTTTGGAATTGTTTTCATCATTTAAAAAATATAAATTTAAGAAAAATTTATCGTAGCATACTTATTATACTGCATGGTGCTCGATCTGGTGCACCCGGATCGTCGACTTACAATTTTAAGTAATATTGGCTGCCGGAACAATCTCATTTTCAAAAAAGTTCTCGTAGAATACGTGCTAAGCTAACTAGGGCGTGATCAAGTTCACGCGGTTCGTCAAATGACCATTTGAAATTGTTATTATCATTCACAAAATATTTTTAAAAATTTCTCGTAGAATACGTATTGTACAGTCTGTCAAGTTAAAGCGTGGGTGGCTTTACTCGCAGTCGGTAAGGTGTATCGACATGATTTTGGTGTCAAAATATTAAGAAGAGCTCCCTCT
>NC_046661.1:133940703-133955607 GCF_010883055.1 Belonocnema kinseyi
TGAAAGAGGGAGCTCTTCTTAATATTTTGACACCAAAATCATGTCGATACACCTTACCGACTGCGATTAAAGCCACCCACGCTTTAACTTGACAGACTGTACTATCTGGTGCTGGATCTGGTACACCCGGATCGTCGAACAACATTTTTCAGTAATATTGGCTGCTGGTACAATTTAAATTTTGACAAAGTTTTCGTAGAACACGTGCTAAGCTACCTGGGGCGCGACCTAATGTACTCGGGTAGTGAGATTACCATTTTTTCCTTTTTCCCTTCACCGCAATATGCCCCTTCACCGCAATATGGCGCCGACCCCCTTTGCCGTGGTGGTGGGACCTAACTTCACCACTATAGGACACCTGTTTGCAGCTGACTTGAGGGTGCGTGACCCGACTCCTCTTCTCTACTCTCAACTCTTGAACACTTGTTTAAAGGGTAATTTATGAGGCCATATCCTCTCACATCCTGCCTGTGTTATTTAGTTCAAATCACCGACAAAAATGTATCCGCAACTGACTGGAAAACTGAATGTATTAGTCACACTTAAATCTCATCTAGTTCGCGCCTATATGAGTCAATGTAAAAGCATTAGGAAGTCCTTTTTGACTCCCGTTACTTACTGACCGTCTGTCAGAAGTAAACTTTTTATAGAAAGGTTCAAAAATTGTTTGCCTCGTAAAGCTAAAAAAGATTGTATACAATTTTTTGTTATCTTCAGAGCAGTTATTTTAACCCGCCAGTTGAACTTGATTCTTTTTAGAACATTTGTGTGTACACGCCAAGTCAGATGAGTTAATAAAACGCCACTAATTTCATGATATACAATCTCGATATAATAGTCGTAAAATTTGGACAATAATCGGGCATGAAGAATATCATAGTAATAATTACATTTTTCTCTGTCCATGACATTAAAAATATATTGTTTAGATGGTTCGGGTAACTTTTTGGAAATGTAATGATCAGTTAATGATGTTACAATTTCAGTCACACAATTTTCGACTAAGCCATACAAGGCTTTTAGGATACTAAGATACTTGTCTGCGCACAAAGGAACATTCTTTAAACCAATAAAAGTGGTTTTTCATTGCAACAGCAGGTACATATACTTTTTTTTTGTCCACTTCACAAGAGTTTTCACTATTTTCACATTCTACAACAAGTTTAGGTATGCTGTCGGAAAGAATGATCTTTTCTCCAAGAGATGTTGTAAATAAAACTCTGTAGTCATTTATCTCAAACGGCTCAGTATGATATGGTGAGGGTTGCTTCTTCTTTTCAAAATAATCATCGATGATATTGATTTGTTGCAGAAATGTCGTCCATGTTGTCCACAATTGAAGAAGAATTATTAGGAGATTGTAAGGTGATAATATTTTCAATGTTTGAGCCTGTCTAATTTATCATATTTTGAGACATTCTACTTATTGTGTTGAGAGATGCAGAGGAACTAATGAGTAAATAGCCATAGGTACAGTTTATGTATCAAAATAAACGGATATAAGGTAGTGAAGTAAAAACGTGTCTGAACAAGCGTCATATAGGTATCTTGAGCTATGATAGGTTATTAGTTAGGCAGTAGAAGAAATACACAGAAGTGGGGGAAAATTGTAAAAAGGGGTAGGGGGAGATGTATTTTAAAAAGTTATATGGAATGGGGGAGAGAGAACCAAAATAGTTTAGTTCAGTTTTAGGCAGTTTCATACATGTAAAATATTTAAAAATATTGTTGAGTTTAAATGTTTATCTTGACTACTCATACATATTTACTCATATTCATATTTACTTTACGGTCTTTACCTATTAGATGGTGGAAAACGATTTCGACGTCATCGAAACAACGCTTTCTTGATCATTTCATATATACGCATGCGCGTCTTGAAAGCAGAGCTTATATGTATTCAGTTGTTCACCGCTCACCCCCGAAAGCAGTTGGAACAAAAGTCTCTTATATTTTAATCAGCCTCAGAATTATTTATTTACCAGTAAACCTTAACAGGTTATGGGCTCAGATACCCTACCACTGCGCAGAACATTCTGAGGAAGAAAATCGCAGACTTTTATAACAATATGAATACTCACTTTGTCCGTTGCTCGCGCGCATAGCAACAGGCACGCCATTTTTCTCTCATTCCTTTGTCCGATCGTTCCTGGCGCAAGTGGTTATTCCGCGAAGTGAAAGTTTTCGCGAAGTACGTGTTTTTTCTCTGATCGTTAGTTTTCAACGGCGAGTAAACGTTAATTCGTAAAGCATACACGTAAAACTCACAAAAAAACAAAAAAAATATCGGAACCAATTTGCACAAAGCAGGTAACTAAGTTTTATGGCTCGAATTTTCTTCTTTGGAAATTCCAGATGAATTCTCCTTTTCAAGCAAACGGCATAGAACAAATAGTAGATAGAACGTCTACTCAGCGTGCTGCAACTGATAAAGCATAACGAAACACATGGATAAAAGATAATGCAAAAGCCATGTGCATTATTTCGACAGCACTTAAGTATTCTTAACTCGAGTATCTCGTCACCTACAATAAAGCTGCCGAAATGTGTACAAAATTAAGCAACATCCATGAACAGAAAACAGCTTCCAACAAGTTGCTTCTTATGCAAAAGTTCCAAGAATACCGAATGGATCAAAATTCTTCAATTTCTTAACATGTAGCAAAAGTTGAGAACATGGCATGTCAGCTCAAAGACCTTGGAGAGACGGTTTCCAATGTTGCCGTCATGGCTAAAATCTTAGGAAGCCTGCCGTCCAAGTACAGTTCTTTAATCACGGCTTGGGACAGTGTTGCCAGTGATCAACAGACTCTTCACAATCTACACCAACGTCTCTTAAAAGAGGAATCTCGTTTAGGTAGCAGTGATGATGACACAAATGCACTTGCTACAATGATCATTAAACAGAAAGCTCCTACAAAAAGTGTTGAAACAAAAAACCAACATCAAAGAAAGGACATCGAATGCAACTATTGTTATAAAAAGGGCATATAATTAAAAACTGTCGTAAAATAATAAGCGCAAACAATCGGAAAAATAACGACTCTGGTGACGTCAGTGCCCTTCTTGCAGACGATTGTAAAGATAACTCCTGGATCAGTGAATCAAAATCTCGAATGGTGGTGCATCAAAGCACATTACTGGCAGGCGCAAGTGGTTTCCTGTTCCAAGTTTCAAGAAGAATCTTTTCTCTGTTGGTGTTTGCACAGACAAGAAATACAGATTCGTATTTTCCGGAGATTCTGTCGGTATCTACCTTAAAGATCAGCTGATCGTCCAGGGTCTGAAACAAGATAACAAAACTTACCCTTTATTTCTTCGAGCAATCACGAACGAAGCAGCAAACGTGGCCACTTCAGAGAATTTTAAAATGTGGCACTTCCGATTAGGACACCTTAATAAGCAGTCGTTGAAAGAGATGAAGGATAAGGGATGGACTTTGGGAATAAACTTTGTCGACTTTGAAAATTTCTTTTGCGATGCTTGTCAAGTAGGAAAGATGCATCACCTCCCTTTTAAGAACCATGAGCCAAGAAAGAAGTCATCACCAAGCGAATTTATTCACAGCGATGTTTGTGGACCATGTCTACCGCATATCTTGGAGGCGCAAGATTTTTTGTGACTTTTAAGGATGACAATTCTAGATTTAGGTGAGTCTGTTTCATGCGGCACAAATCCGACGTATTTGATTGCTTTCAGAAATATAAACGCATGATCAAGAACAAGTTTAACTGCCCAATGAAGAAACTCCGGATTGATAACGGAAAGGATACGTCAACACAGCAATGCAGAACTACCTAGAAACAAGAGCTTATATGTATTCAGTTGTTCACCAATCACCCCCGAGATCAATTTGAATAGAAGTTTCTTATATTTTAATCACCATCAGAATTATTTATTCACCAGTAAACCTTAACAAATATACTTGGAGCCAAGATTAGTTACAATCGCTTACTCATTCACTTCAGTATTATCTTCTTTTTACTAATTATCAGTAACGGGTAAGTATTTCGGTTAGTAATTATACTATTTGAGAAAAGTTCACTAACAACTAATCAAAAACTTCAGAATTAGGATTTATAAGGTAAGAAAAAATGGTTTAATTATAAAAATGATGTAATAATTATTTTATGAAAATTTTTGTCAAAATAGATCAATGAAAAAATTTTTTATATATAATAAATAAATGTTCTGGTTTTCAAATAGAATATATATATATATATATATATATATACTGGAATTTTGTATGGGTTTGTGAGAACGTCTATTAAAAGATTTTTTAAGGGTCCTTTCAAGAGTGTTCGGGTTGTGACCATAAACAAAGGAGAGGGGATGGACCCATTTTTCTTGCAGTAGAGTCACAGTTTCCCAAAAATCAGTCTAGATCTTGCCTTTACTTATGCAACACTGTCCTCTAGATTGCCAAACGTGTTTATATAGTCATTCCTTAATTCCCAAATTGAAAGATAACTAAGAGAAAAAGTGAGTGAAGTGTCCCAAATGCAAAATTGAATTAAAAATGCTAAATAAAAAAGTGAGTGAAGTGTTTTTGGTTCAAAAATAGAATCATAATTTGAAAAAAATGTGTGATACTTCGTTAAACAATGCCAGAATTGCACTTGATGCAATAAGTGAACACCTAGCTGCAATGGCTGGTTTGGAGGCATACCTTGCTAAACGCACTTCTTCTGCTGCCCTAGGTAAACTCATAAATGAGGCATTGGAGAGAAAGAACAATGAGGTACTTGTCCGCTGTCTCCCAGCAGCAATCAAATTGAGGCATTCGTTGGACATCGCAATAGAAAGTGGAAAGGAAACAGTAAGTTAGTAATACGTTAAAATTTTATTCAGTTTTTACTTTCTTATAATTATTTTATAAAATTAAAATCTCTTTCAAAATTGAAAATTCATACATTTTTATAATTTTCAAATGATAATTAAAAAATTTTTTTATAGAATCATGCATCGACAATGAAACTCCGTCGATCCTCGAAACCTACACGGAGATCGAGAAAAAAAGGAAACAGGCAACTGGTTGTATGTCTCACTCTGAAAAAGCTGCAAGGAGATGCCCTTCAAAAAACAGACAGAAACGAGCGGTCGAGCAGAATGGGAAAAAAAAACTGCCACATTTATTAACACAGACGGTCTATGTTATTGACGATGAGGTAGAAGCAGATGTAGTGGAACTTGATCCACGAATTAAAAAACCCAAGGTCTCGACTAGCGACAATTTGAAACTTCCAAATTCGGGAAATAAATCTAAAAAGTGACGATGCAATAACGCAAGAAATTCAACAACAGAATCACCAACAACGGCAACAACTTCAACGCCAACAACAACTACAACAACAGCAGCAACTAAAATATTAGCAAGAAAAACAGCAGCAACTACTACAACAATCTAAGATGGACGCTAATAAGGCAATAAAAATGTTAATTAAGAGTTTACACTCAGAGGCAAAATTGCTAAAAAGTAAGATAACAAAGAAAAGAACAAGACGGAAGCAGATCAAGGAGGGTCTGCGAAATGATGAAATACGATCAAAAGTCAATGTTAGGAAGAAGCAGGCGGAACAACAAAAGCTGGTCTAGGAAAGAAAAAAGGAAAGAAACGTGGATCATAAAAATAAAAATAACAAGGAGTGCGCTTATGTGACCTTAAAACATAATCTCAGGAAGGTCACACAAGATCTTCAAAAATAAAAAAAAAGAGACGTTAATGGAATTGGACATGAACGTAGAGGAGATGCTGGCAGCGTTATTAGATAAAGAGAAGAGAATCTTCCAAGGTAAAACGCCGATGTAATTATACAATAAAATTGATGTAGCATCTGAGAACTTGTTTAGTATCAAAACTTCCTGTCAAAATCTCAGATCAAAATCTCATATAAATATTCACTTGCTCTATGAAGGAGTTCTCAAGTGCCATTTTTCACTAATTTTATCATTGACAGGGGCTGATGGTCTTCGACATTTTTGTGCACCTTTTAACAAGGCTTATAAAAATCCTGAGAGTCATTTATGTGCAGAAAAATGTAACGCTTGCCACATATCACCACCCTGTAATCAGGAAAGTAGGATTGTGTTTGGGCATCCCGAGAAGAAAATAAAATGCTATTCATGCCTTAGGTCCTTTTATCGTGCCTCATGTATGAGAAACTATTTAGATCCTGATTTATACAGCAAGAGAATACGTATTAGTTCAGTATTTAAAATTTGTGGCAATTGTTCAAAATTAATCAACCATTTAGATGTCAAAGATCATAAATGTGGATATTCAAATTGTGTTACGTGCAGAAAAGTTTCTCCAGAGAAACATTTGTTCTACATAACACCAGTTGGGAATCCACGTTATAATAAAAAAGTCGCATAAATTTTTTACGATTTTGAAACTCAACAGAGTGAATCTGTCGTTGGTCAGGAATCCACGAAAATTCACGTACCAATTCTGTGTGTAGCACAACAGGTATGTGATGAAAGTATGGATGATCCTGACCCAAATGTACGATATAAATGGTGTGGTAGCAGACAGTATGTTTTAGTGAAGATCCGATTTCCTAGCTTACAAAATTTGCCACGCGAAAAATGATTCATTTACACCGTAACGTTTGTATAGCACATAATGCTAAAGGGTTTGATGCTCAATTTATTTTGAGTTATCTTATTAAAGAGAAAGAGCTTAGGAATCCACCTGAAATTATTTTAAATAGGAATAGTATTCTTTTAATGAAGGTAAATCAAACCCGTTTATTGACAGCTTGAATTACCTTCACATGCCGAAGAAGAATTGAGATCATATTGTATAAATGATGCGTACATTCTTCGTACAGCGTGTTTGGCTTTTAAAGAATTTTTTCGGAAAGTTACCAATGTAGATCCATTTATTCAGAGCATAACAATTGTATCGGTTTGCTCAAAAGTTTTCAGAAAAAATGATCTAAAGCTGATCAAATAGATTTCGTAGCAAATGGTAGTAATTGACGGGCTGATAGGCAGTCGAGAAAAGCCATCGAATGGTTATTAGCCTTATAACGTGATTTGCACATTAAAATTACACATGCAGGCAAAGAACGAGAATTTAGAATGCCAGAGGGATGTCTGATCGATGGCTATTTTGAAAATAAAGAAGTAAGTACAAAAGTAGTTTACCAATTCCATGGTTGCTACTGGCATGGGTGTCCGCATTGTTTTAAATTAAATCGGGATGAAAAATTAGGTTTCGATAATAGTTCTGAATCTCTAAATGATCATTTTGAACGGGCAAATGCTTAAATTGATCGACTTCGCTCATTAGAATATGAGGAAGTCGAAGAGTGGTAGTGTTCCTTTGATATGAAAAAAGTTCAAAATGATAATTCACGCAGTTTCTTAAAAGACCACCCACTTTGATGACTATCGAATTGAATCTTCGAGATGCATTTTATGAGGGTCAAACAGATAATACATTTATGTATTACAAGGCTAAGGATAAAGTAAAAATATCATATCTTGATGTATGTTCACTTTATCCATTTGTTTCAAAATATGGTAAATTTCCCATTGGTCATCCCAAAGTTTACATTGCTGATGACTGCAAAAGTTTAACCGGTGTAAGGTTTCATTTATCGAATGTTGAGGGATTAGTCAAATGTCGAGTATTACCTCCTACAATTAAATATTTACCTATTCTGCCTGTCCGCATGCATAGTAAACTTATGTTCCCATTGTGCAATACTTTTTGTAAAGAACAAATACAGATAGATTGTCCACATGTAAATAATACAAGTGCGAGAGAAATTGAAGGAACATGGGTTTCCGACGAGATAAAAGTTGCGATTGAAGAGGGTTATAAAATTACTGCCATTTTTGAAATTTGGCAGCATGAGACTGCTTAATATCATAAGGTCAAAGAATGGGTGGTCTTTTTGTAGACTATATGAATTGATTTTTCAAACTGAAGCATGAAGCCAGCGAATACCCTGCCTATCGTACTGATGAGGCTTCGAAAAAGGCATTTATTCCATTGTCCGATATAAGTATAGACTTAATTGAAAATTAGAATTAAAAATGAGCTGAAAAACTAGGGATTTGCGGCAGTGGTCCAACGCGCGGCGGGAGGACTCATACGCCCTTGTAAGCTCATCTCTGGGCGTGCTGGAAGGTACACGTCATAATAAGCTTATTTATTGACGTGATGAAGAGCAGGCAGAAGAATCAGCTCAAGCATTCTGACCACGCGGATAGTATCTGATTGATTAATTTCCACAAAATAAAAATAATAATAATAGTTTATAAAAAGAAATGTTTTGTTGAAAGAGTCAAGATATTAATCTATAAATAATAATCACAAGTTGAAGTTTTATTATTCTCAATTATGAACGCACGCTGGAAGCATCCATTGACATCGTTGGTATGTGGACCAACAGGATGTGTTAAAACTTTTTTTGTAAAAAAGTTTCTCCGTCAGTTTGATAGTGTGTGTGATACACCCACTGAATGTATAATTTTTTACCATTCCGAGTGGCAAACAGCTTATAAGGAATATGGAAAAACAATAAAATTTCGTTAAGGCTTACCTCAATCTTTTGACTATTCCAACGACCCTAGAGTTAAGCTCATAATTATCGACGATTTAATGAGAGAGTCTTCAAATTACACAGTAGTAGATCTGTTTACCAAGGGTAGTCATCATAAAAATCTCAAGGCAATTTTTATATCTCAAAATCTCTTTCATCAGGGCCATGGACAAATAGATATTTCTCTAAATGCGAACTATATTGTTGCTTTTAAAAACCCTCGAGATCGTGCTCAAATCCTGCATCTAGCTCGGCAGGTTTGCCGATTTCGGACAACCATTTTTCCAGATCACCCTTATCATTACGTTTACGTACCTACCAAAGGTATAAAGAGAGGTTACAGTGAGGAACAAGTACCAGTTGCACGATTGTAATGATGTCAAAAGGTGGTAAATCAATTGACAAAAAGAATGCTATTATTTTAAATGCTCTTTGTCACCTGAATTCCGACAAACGTCTTGCTTTATTAAAATCCTCGGATGCCCGACTCGTTAAATGTATTTTTGAGTGTGCTTTGAATACATTATTGTGAAACGTGCCCCTCAAGAAGCAAGAGAGATTAAAGTTATAAAGGCATAAAAAAATTCTTCGTAAATTAGCGGAAACTCATGGTACGTGGAAGAAGAAGAAAAACTTTATCGTGAAAAAGGTGGATTCTTAACTCTTTTACTAGCACCGATCATTGGTGGATTAATATCGAATTTATTTGGTGATTCTTCCGGAACAAAAAGGTCATTTTAGTATCAACTATGGAGCATGCTAGAAAACTGGTGTTTATTCCAAGTGACCAATTCGATAAAATCCAACAGCAAATGCAAACTTTAAAACAGCCAACTATGAACAAAAATGATACACAAATTATACCTGAAATACCCGGTTTAACCTCACAAACACCTGGCAGTAACCTTGGTAGACTAGATTCCGAAATGAGTCGTATCTTATTTTCACCTTCTTCAATTGCTGAACGTGAAAAGTGGAAAATATATAGTCAAGTATTACAAAAATTTCTCTTCTTTGTTGATGAGGATAGAAAACCACCTATTGAGAATAATGAACAAAATAATGCCGCAGACAATCAATCAACTGATGACGAATCTCTACCTGGAGAAACCATCACAGCATCAGTAACCAGAACTTTTCAGCCAAACAATATCTTATTACTTAATTACTTAAGGAGGCCGAATATCACTCACAGAATAAAATGGGATAAAAGGCGTTTAGTTTTTATTGACGGACACCGCATTAAAGATTCGAAGATTACAAATCTTGTTAAAGATGCGTTGAAATATAGAAAAAGATTCATTCCAGCTGGTAGAAATCAATTTGTTCATATCCTTCGAGAGCTTGGCACGCCACGAAGGCTTGTAAAAAATAGAGACTACTGGAGAGGGGAATCAGATAAACAGTTGGTTCGGGACGTCAGTAATACAACATACTTTACATTTCTCCTTCTTATAACGGACGATGATAGTACAGATGAGACTAGTGATTCATATAGAATTCGAGAAACTCCAAATATAAGAACTCGTGCAAGAAGTCGTAGCAGAAATAGAAAAGATCAATCACTGAGTCAGCTTGGTTCAGGATTAATAACAAAGTGGCAGTCTTTTAATTTGAGATGAAGCTGTTAGAAGAATATATCTAGTGCTAAAGTGCTTGAATGGTTAAAGTCACAGGACGCATTTACCTAACATAGGCCTATTCGTAGAAAATTTCAAAGATTACATTATAATGTTAGGTCTATTGATTATGCATGGAAAGCTGATTTAGTTGCCCTCCAAAGTGTGTCAACTTAAAATAATAACTATACTTTTCTATGAGTGGTAATTGATGTTTTAAGTAAATTTGCCTGGTTTGTGCCTCTTCGAGATAAATCTGCTTTAGAAGTAAGACACGGTTTCGAGCGTATTCTTCGGCCAGGTTACAATCGAATACCTACCTGATTACAAACAGATAAAGAAAAGGAATTTTTAGGTGCAACTTTTCAAAAATTTTTGACAGAAAATGAAATAAAATTTCGAGTAACACGGGACCCTAATGTTAAAGCAGCCGTAGTAGAACGCTTTAATCGAACTCTCAAAGAACGCATGTGGCGCTACTTTACGCATCAAAATAATCGACGCTATATTGAAATCTTACAACAAATTGTAGATACTTACAATAATTTTCCCGATGATAGAACTTCTAATTTCATAACACAATTGCCATATGAGATTCGATTGCAAGGACAGTGGGTATTAGCACTCACAGAAATACAACTTTCTCGTACATTTCTTCATGTGAGATACGATGACTCAATTGAAAACCGCATTACCCTTATGAATGCTGGAACTAACGGAAATACGTTCCCACAATGTGATGGTAATATTAAAAATAGAAAAAGCATTGAGAATGGTATTGGCCTTCTTCACAAATATGAAGTACCTGTTGCAGAAGATAAAATAAATAATGAAAATATGAGAGAAGACTCAGGAGATTTAATAGAACTTATTGTAATGAATGAAAAGGTAGAAGATGAAGCAGAACCTCTTATGTTGAAAAAATCCCTTGTTAATGTCTTTGAACCTGGCCTTTATGCCGATATTGAGTCTCTTTTAAATACTCTGAACAGTTTTCCAGAATAAGGACAACACATTAAATTTAAATATGAAAAATTCAAAAGCATCTACGTGCGTATGCAAAAACAGTGTGCAAAATTATTTCAGAAGGATGATCAACATTTTTCGGTACTTAGTGATAAATGATCACGTATTCTTGGTTTTGCACCAGATAATATACTTCCAATTAACAATAATGAGTATACTGCTAGAAATTTACCTAGTTTAGCTAGAGGTCTTTCGGATAAATTATTTGTTTACTGTAATATTTGTGAAGCTCGCATTAATGTTGATGTGAAATCACCACTCTTACATACTGTTTCTGTAAATGCTAGAGATTACTGTTTTGGTACAAGACAAGTTAGTAATTTTTCACGACCCAATTACATACCAATTCTTCATATAGGATTTCCTGTATTTTCGAGTTTGGTACGCTGACAGCTACACTTCACTTTAAACGTATTGACTAGATAGAGATAAGAAAGAAAGAAATAATGAGCGAATACGTCGAATACGACGCCTTACAAACAGATGGTGGTGGAGGGATACCCCAGATTTATATTGGCGCACCGTATCAAAAAGGTCACGGTATTGGAAGCTGTCTATTTCGGCGGTCTATTTTGGTGGTCTATTTCGACATGTTCTTCCTTTCTTAACTAGAGGAGCTCGAATTATCGGAAAAGAAGGTCTTAGTACTGGCATGAATGTTATGAATGATTTGGATGCTAATATTCGGCTTTAAAATTTATTTAGAAATCGCTTTGATGAAACTGGCGATAATTTAAAACGGCGTGCTATTGATTAAATAGAGAATAATATGACTGGTTTTGGTTATAAGAATAATGGGAGAAGCGAATGGTTTAGTTGATTTCTAATTGTGGTGCACTTAAGGTCGTGAGCTGAAACCCCATTAATAAGAAAAAAAACCTCCAAAAAATAAAAAAAGCGTCAAAAGAAAGAGAGCTACAAAGAATAAAAAAAGTATATAAAGCATAAAAATCGGAAGAATTCTATTGATGCTATATTTGGAAATTAATAATGTATCAAATTCGCATCCGAGAAAAAATATATTTCTCAAAATGTCATTTCTACATTCTCATTCTTGTGAGTGCTTAAAGTTTGAGTTAGATCTATTCTCGATATCTGCTACACAAACCTCGATAGAAAGCTTGCAATGGGTACACTATAAACCGGTATCATCCCTTACCGATGACTCACCCATAGAGTTTGTCGTCCCTGGTCATAATGATGAATCCATTGATTTGTCTCACGAAATGTTAAATCTTAGGGTGAAATTAATAACACCACCTAGGGTTGCTGCAAATGCCGAACAATTGGATACAGTTGGTCCTGTAAACAATCTACTACATTCGTTATTCAAACAAGTGTCTATTTTAATCAAAATGTTGTATCTCCAACCAGTCATTCTTATGCTTATCGGGCATACATGGAAACTTTACTTAACTATGGTCATGCTGCTAAGCATATTCTTCTGACTACCTCTCTTTGGTATAATGACACACCTGGACAAATGTATGATTTCGATGATAATGTGGGATTAAAATCTCCCCAAAAATATCTAAGTGTTGGTAAATCTATTGATCTTATTGGACACCTGCACTGTGACGTTTTTAACCAGGACAAATTTCTTATCAATAGTGTGGAATTGAGGCTACGACTAGTATGCTCAAAAGATTTATTCTGTCTTATGGATAGCACCAATGGCTGCAGTATAAATATTGAGGAAGCCTCACTAGTTGTGCGGCGAGCAAAAATTAGTCCCGGTATTCTATTCGCTCATGCAAAAACTCTATCTCATGGCACTGCAAAATATTTTATTACACGTGTCGAGGAAGAAGCTTTGGCTCTACACTCAGGCGTTCACTCCGAAACGCTTGATAATGTCATTGCCGGTCAAATTGCAAGAAGAATGATAATTGGGTTTGTGGACAATATTGCATTCAACGGAAACGGAAACAAAAATCCTTCTAATTTTCAAAATTATAAAATTAATCATTTCTCGCTTTACGTTGATGGTACTGAGATACCATCTAAACCACTACCACCATAATTTGGGGATAAGAAGTTGTATGTCCAAGTTTATCACACGTTATTTAGCGGAACTTGCATCCATTTTCTGTACGAAGGAAATACCATTGACAGAGAGAATTATCCTGCAGGAAACTGTCTGTTGGCCTATGGTCTTACACCTGATCTCTCAGCGAACTGTTACTCTCACTGGAATCTTGTAAAACATGGTAGTCTCAGAATTAAGGTGCGATTCAAGGACACGTTGACTGTACTATTGATTGTCCTGTATATGCTAAATATGATAATGTTCTGGAAATAGACTCGTCCATACAGATTATTGTCGACTTTAACGTTTGAGTGTGGAAAAAATCAATGATGCCAATGACTTGTCGTACTTAATGCTTCCTTCGTGAAAAGATTATTTTCTTTCCTATATTCTAACAAAAAAATATATATATACCAATGGCATTATAGTTGCCTACGTGATTGACATGCAAGGATTCAGAGACGATGCTGGTCGATTTATTTCTAAAGAAGTAGCTGTGATTTCTCTGGACCATTATTGTATTTCTCCTTGGATTATTTCTTCACCATTTTCATTTAGTGATCTCACGAATGAATCTCAACGACAAAATAACTGGCTTAGTTCTCATCATTATGGCATTGAGTGGTTTGATGGATATGTCACAATGAATTTCCTTTACGCCAATCTACGTGAAATTGCTCGAACTGTCAAACTAATGAACACCAGAGGACATGAAAAAGCAGAGTTACTACAAAAAATTACAAGTAGACAAGTAATAAATTTGGAGGGACTAAAATTCCCATTGTTTAAAAAATTAGCATTCATAGACGAGTTTTGTTTCCATCATAGTATAGAAAAGGAAACAATGTTAATGTGTGCTTCAAATAATGTACTCAGACTAAAGAACTGGATAGAGAACTAGCAAGAGGCTAATCTACTCTCATTATCCTACAATAAAATACAAGCGTACAGTACTAGTACGCTCAGATTACCTACGACCTATGAACCGAGCATTACGGCCAATTCCGAAGATTCGGATAAGGATACGGTAGACTTAATTTAAAAAACTACTCTACCAATATCATCTAAAAGGTATGAACAGCCCACAAATTCTACAAGTACTTCGACTCTCAAAAGCTCGGAAAGTCGGCGTATTTCCAGCAGATCAGATTACTAAATGTTGGACGAGACTATCTGCATACCTAAACATCTTCTTCGTTTATGGGGAAATTGTACCTTCCACAGGTGAAACACAAAGAGATTACAAACTGCGACTTCGAATGTTAGTGGGCAATAATGCATTATGTTTCTCCATTGTATGTGTAATTATTATTCTCTGTCTGATTTCAATTTTTTTTTACGAATAATTTAGAAAAAAATGATTGTCTTGTGCGAAAGTTTTACAAAAAGTTGTTGAAGAAATACAAACTCAAACATAACATTTCTCAAGTATCGAAACAGCGCATACGTGGCGGTAAATATTATAAGCGTACAGATCTTGCATCATGTACGCATACTTCATTGTCGGAATTGACCACACCTCCTTTATTCTAGAAATATGTTACCTATTTTTCCAATACAAAGTATAAATAAATTTTATATTATTTTAAATGTTCTTATTTTCATTTCACTGCCATTCGTACATTTTACCCATCTATTTATTTTTATAACAATGTTTGAGAGAGTCATTTAT